>NC_059384.1:2957500-3035000 GCF_019703515.2 Myxocyprinus asiaticus
TTAAATTCAAGGACTTTAAGCACATTTGTATTTGTTTTCAAGGACTATGCTCGAGATGTCATTAAAACAAATTATTTTTGTTCATTTTAAATCAAAATATTTTAACCATTCATTTATTCAAAATATAGACATTTTCCATTCAGTACAGTTTTTGCCTATAAACGCTGAGGGTAAACATTTTGTAACATGCTGACATTATTTTTTTATTCATAAAGGACAACTTGGCTGTTGTTCTTTCTTTTATTATTTAATTTTGTTTCACGATGGGTTACAACACGAAATATTTTTGAGTGAAAATATTAGTTAAAATGTGAAATAATAATTTCTTTAACATGCTGGGAAAAATCACTATATGCATATTTAAGCAGCCTCTGAACTTAAACCTTAAAAATTATTTTCCACAACTTTCTGTATTTATTTTTTTGTTTTTGTTTTTTATAAAAGGTTTTAACATTGATAACAGCAATGCCATGAAATCAAGGGACAAACACTCTTTTTAAATTATTAATAATAATTTTGTTTTGCTTTTTTGCACACTTGTTCAGCCTTGCACTAATGCTTTTATTAAAAATAAGTACAAAATAAATACACAAATAACTTTATATGTCATAGAAGTGGTGTACCAGATAAAGGGAACAAAGATTTATTCAGGCAATTAACAATTAAAAAAATAATAATAATAATAATAATAATAATAAATAAATAAATATATATATATATATATATATATATATATATATATATATATATATATATATATATATATTTGCGCTATTTGAAAGCTTTTTATGACTAAAAAAAGTAAAGGGACATGTTTGTCAACATATTTTGATATTGACCCAAATGTTGTCAGAAATAATCTATTTTGTGAGACACAAATCTTTCTTTACAGAAGGGGGCGCTAGACGGCTCACGAAACTGAATCCTCCATTGATCTGCATTCAAATCATTCAAAACGTTTTGCATCTCATCTAATTTTTTCACTCTGGAGAGTAATGTTTAATTAAAACTGATAGCTGCAATGATTCATACTTGTTAAATCTGCCACAGCAGTTTCTATAAAATATAAATTTTAAATCCTCCAGTAACACGTGATTGTGATTGGCCCATTCTGAACAGCGCTGACAAAAGTAACAGGTGTCACGTGACAGCGCCGTCTGTGCGCTTCAGCAGTGGTCTGTCGTCGTGTTTTTCCAAAAATAAATAATTTCATTTATTAAATGATTTTAGCAACGTATTTTAAGATTTTCTATAATTCAAGAAGTTTAGCACCTCTTGGAAAAAATTAGAAAAAGTCAAATTCAAGCACTTCAAGCACCTTGTACGAACCCTGTTGATATGATGCATTAATACAGATTTGATGCTGCCGGGTTTTGACTACGAAGCAAATCTGTAATTAAAATTATACTTAACTGTTATCCAAGTGCTTAGGATTTCTGTGCAGATAAATCCATCACACAGGAAAACAATTAATTGCTAATTCTGAGCTTATTTGTCCAGACCAGATGCTTACTTCTCTTGTGAGAGCTGGTATTTCACCCTCCCTTTAGTGTCGAGTACTGTCACTTTAAAATAATGTTATTAATCGTTCTTTTATTTTGTTCTAACCGGTAACCCATTTGGAAAGGAGGCTGCGGAACTTCTGAACCGGAACGAAAAAATACAGTTTTTGCTCAGAAATAACCGAAATGAAAAACATTTGTTTTTAGTCTCTGTTATTAACAAAACGAGAATGTGCAAAAGGTCAAATAACCATTTACACAAAGAATAATAATCGGAACAAAATGTCCTTGTTAGTTTGCACATCATGACCAACAAAATATCCACACAATCTAAAAAGGAAGACTGCATAGTTTAATTGTTTTCTGGCTTTGACATTACACTATGCTGAAAAAAAGCGTTACGATAACGGAAATACTGAAAATACACCGTTGCATTCAACAGTTACAATTGTAAAAAATAAAATAAAACAAAGAGTGTCAGAAAAAGAGTGTACAAAGTTTCCAACAACAAAAATAATCATTTTAAGATCACAGAAATCTCAAGTATTCTACACAAGGAATGGTGTTATATTACATACATTTATCATACATTATTTTAAAACTAATTACACACTCAGTTCGACCGACTTAAAACACACAGAAGACGCACAAAACCCCTGTAAGTGTCAAAAATAACAGTTTGCAATGACTATAAGCCATAAAACTGTCTGGCCTACAGGTCAGATATCTTCTCTTTTAGAAATGACATGTCTTGAGATATTTTTAGATGTAAATAAGACAATGAAAATAAAACATTTCCCATATTCTTTCTTCAGCAGGGCACAAACACATTTCTGTACAAAACAACTTATGATAGAAAATATTTAGAAATGTTCTGAAAATGCAAACACTTAGAAATAAGAATTGAAATAACAACCAGTCACTAACAGAGTTTAAGCTTAAGTGTGTAGTTTCTGCAACATTGAATGGATTTATATAACGGCTTTCTGAATACGCCCCGTCTGCTGTTGATCGAACAAACAGATAGTCCCACCCCCAACTCACACCATTGGTTGAGTCGGTGTTGTTGTGTCGGGCTGGATAGATCACTCAAAACAGAGGAATTTTTATAGTGCCAAAGATACAATGTTTACAGTTTTCAAAAAGTTTCTCTCTATATATTAAGCTTGGATAAGAGAAAGTATATTAAAAGTACTGCAAGTGATTTTTTTCATGGAAAGGTATGCAAACAAATGTTCCTACTCCCTGAAAGATATTAATGAAATGTGTCGTGAGATCTCTCATCGGTCAGTGTGACAGCTCTAGGCTCTATAAACAGCAAACAAAAATGTGTCCGCGGACATTGACGCTTTCTGCCTGTCGATCATTTTGCACGTTCTCATAATATTGTAGTTATAGCGAATTATTGAGGCATAATGCCATTTTTATGCCATGCTGCTCATAACAGTTGCCAGTAGAGGGCGCTATTTTGCTGCTGTTGTTTTTGACAACTGTTTCTGCTTTATAAAGCTAATTTGGCATCTTTGGAGTGCAGGGTTTTGGGAAAAGAGGGAGTGGCTAATCCAACCGCTCAGCTTGACAGCTTGTGGAAATTCTAGAACGGCTAAAATCACTTACAGCACCTTTAACACCGAAAAATGTACACACTTCAGCTTTTAAATTGTTCCCCTTTTAAAACAGCTGGAAGTTAAAAATAATTTTTCAAAATGAGTTTGTCTTTATCAGCTCTGACCGAAGCATAATATTATTTACAAAACAGGTAAAAAAATAAAATAAAATAAAAATAATAAAAAAAAATTAACATTTAAAATGCTAAATAAATAAAACAAAGGGACCGTGTAGTTTTTTTTATAACTACTTGAGCTAAGTAACATTCATAGTATCTTCTATGTTCAGAAATTCTGATTTTTGCTAACTGACTACTCAGCTTTTGGTGATCGTGTAACAGTTCATAAAAGTTAATGACATCTTTTAACCAAAAAGGTCACTTTATCTTTGAAAAAAGATGCTAATATACAAAGTTTAAATAACAGACTCACTTAAAGGCATTGAACACAGAAAAGACCAGCGTGGAACAATACTAATCATAGTAACAGTGACAAAGTACTGGCTGTTTCTCGAGTTTCGTAAAGTTTACAAAAACACCTTTATGGAAAATGTCTTAGATCAGACCTCATCAGATCAGTAAACCAGCATATAATCCCAAAATGCAGGTCCCTTAAATAAAAATAAACCGGAAAAATTGTGTTTTAAATTATTTTGAAGCTATGTTTAAGGCTCACTTCATGGACCTACCAGAGTCAAGAGTACCGCTTTTTTTTTTTTCATTTTAAAGGAATAGAAGAAAAAAAAATAGCAAAGGAAAATTCATTCGCTGTTAATGTAGCCGTTATTCGATGTATGTAAACAAAAAAGTTTGTACTTGTTTTTTTGGACGTGCCAGGTTTCAACATGTGGAAGAACGTTAAGGTTTCAGATCAACGGTAGAACGTAAATATTCCAGTAATAAACTACTTAAATCTTCCACACACAACATTTTTGTATGACTTACAGAAGAATATGGAATGTATGTGCTTTTTTTTTTAGCTTCAGAACTATAGTCACCATTCGCTTTCATTATATGGAAAAGAGCAGCATGAACATTCTTCAAAACATCTCCTTTTGTGTTCCGCTGAAAAAAGTCTTACAGTTAAAAGACTTCTGGGTGAACTATCCCTTTAAAAGTCAGTTATTTCTGTTCCCAGCTTTTAAAATGATTAGATATATTTGATTGCTGCAAAGTAGTTCTAAAATATAAAACCATTCGGTCTTTATACTTTTATTGTTTGTTAGCTCAGATGATGTGTGCACAATGTTTTCCTCCCTCTCTCTCATAACACACTTGATTCCACACTTTCAATCAGGCCGTTTTGAGACGGGAAGTCATGGTTTTCCTCAAGTAAACGGGAAAATGAATTAGGGTCAGCTACCAAGAGGGCTGATGTGCCGAGAGGGGTCAGGTCTGTGTCTGTGGTGGCACAGGGCACGTATCCCGCCTCAGTGTCCATCGGTGACTGCCCGAGGCGTTTGAGGAGAGTGAAATGTAGGTATCCAATCGGAACAGGAAGTGATGCAATAATGATGAGTATTGTCAAGACAGCAAGTGCCCAATCAGGATAGGGGAGTTGCTCCTCGGACGCCTGAGACAAAAAAAAAAAAATATAGAGTAGAGTGATGTTACAGGTTAATGTAAAGGCTTTTAAAGTGTACGTGCGGTGTACACACACCCACACACATATATATATATATATATATATATATATATATAGTACAGAGCGGTTATCTGAGTTACCGTAGACTTTGTCAGTTCGAACCAGTCTGGTCATTCTCTGTTGACTTCTCTCATCAACAAGGCGTTTCCGTCCACAGAACTGCCGCTCACTGGATGTTTTTTGTTTTTGGCACCATTCGGTGTAAACTCTAGAGACTGTTGTGTGTGAAAATCCCAGAAATACTCAAACCAGCCCGTCTGGCACCAACAATCATCCATGTGATTATCTAATCATCCAATCATGTGGCAGCAGTGCAGTGCATAAAATCATGCAGATACAGGTCAGGAGCTTCAATTAATGTTCACATCAACCATCAGAATGGGGAAAAAATGTGATCTCAGTGATTTGGAGCGTAGCATGATTGTTGGTGCCAGACGGGCTGGTTTGAGTATTTCTGTAACTGCTGATCTCCTGGGACTTTGGTGTCAAAAACAAAAAACATCCAGTGAGCGGCAGTTCTGTGGATGGAAATGTCTTGTTGATGAGAGAGGTCAACAGAGAATGGCCAGACTGGTTCGAACTGACAAAGTCTACGGTAACTCAGGTAACCGCTCTGTACAACTGTGGTGAGAAGAATATCATCTCATTCTGCTATTCTGAGACGCGAGTTGGTGCTGTTTTGGTGGCACGAGGGGGACCTATACAATATTAGGCAGGAGGTTTTAATGTTGTGGCTGGTCAGTGTATGATAATGAATGTATTATATACAGTGTACCTTTTCTCTGTTCCAGGCCTTGTATGTGGGCCGTTCGATGATCATCTTTAGCAGACTGGCACCCAGGAGCCCCAACATAGCAATCGGACACACGTACATCCATAGATACTTGTACACCACAGAGACTGGCTGACCCAACATCTGCTTTAAGTCTTCTAAAAACCTAAAAAATTTGTAAAACATCTTATTTATGGCCATTTAACTACAGTGGCAAGAAAAAGTATGTGAACCCTTTGGAATTTGCTGGTTTTCTGAATTAATTGGTCATAAAATGTGATATCTTCATCAAAGTCATAAGTATAGACAAACACAATGTGCTTAAGCTAACAACACACACACAATTATAATCTTTCATGTCTTTATTGAACACATCCCATTAAACATTCAAAGTGCTGTGGAAAAAGTAAGTGAACCCTTGGATTTAATAACTGGTCGATCTTCCTTTGACAGCAATAACCTCAACCAAGCGAATTAGACTTACACAATGTTCAGAAGGATTTCTGGACCATTCTTCCGTACAGAACTGCTTCAGTTCAGCCATATTCTCAGGATGTCTGGTGTGAATGGCTCTTTTGATGTCATTCCACAGCATCTCTATTGGGTTAAGGTCTGGACTCTGACTGGGACACTCCAAGTGTCATTCTGTAGTGGATTTACTTTGATGTTTAGGGTCATTGTCCTGCTTCATCACCAAACTTCTGAGATCCAGCTGGCACACAGCCACACTGACATTATCCTGTAGGATATCTTGGTAAACTTAGGATTTCATTTTTCCCCTCGATGATGGCAAACGGTCCAGACCCGAAGTAGCAAAGCAGCCCTAAATCATGATGTTCCCTCCACTGTACTTCAGCGTTGGGATGATGTTTTCATGTTGGTATGCGGTACCCTTTTTACACCAAAAGTAGTGCTGCATGTTCTTAACCTTAGTTTCATCAGTCCACAAAACATTTTCCGAGTAGCGTTGTGGAGTGTCAAGGTGGTCTTGGGCAAACTTCAGGTGTGCTGCAATGTTTTTATTGGAAAGCAGCGGCTTCCTTCATGGTGTCCTGCCATGGACACCATGCCTGTTTAATGTTTTCTGTATAGTAGACTCATGAACAGAGATGTTAACCAGTTCCAATGATTCCTTCAAGTCTTTATCCGTCACTCTAGGGTTCTTTTTTACCTCATTGAGCATTCTGCGGTGTGCCCTTTGAGTCATCTTGGCTGGACGGCCACTTCTAGAGAGAGTACCTATAGTACTAAATCATCTCCATTTATAGACAATTTGTCTAACTGTGGATAGATGAATATCTGAGCTCTTCGAGATAACTTTGTAACCCTTTCCAGCTTTATGCAAAGCAACAATTCTTGATCGTAGGTCTTCTGAGATCTTTTTCTGCGAGGCATGCTCCACATCAGCAGATGCTTCTTGTGAATAGCAAACTCAAAATGTTTGAGTGCTTTTTATAAGTCAAAGTGGCTCTAACCCACACCTCCAATCTTGTTTCATTAACGGGATGCCAAGTTTGCCAACTCCTGAATCTAATTAGCTTGAGATCACTAGCCCAGGAGTTCGCATACTTTTTCCAACCTACACTGTGAATGTTTGAATGAAGTATTCAGTATGTTCAAGAACAATAATTTGTGTGTTATTAGTTAAAACAAATTGTGTTTGTTCATTATTGTAACTTAAATGAAGATCGAACGAGATTTTAAGACAAATTTATACATAAATGCAAGTATTTCCAAAGGGGTCACATACTTTTTCTTGGCACTGTACATTACAATAAAACCAAAACAAATATATACATATTCTACTCAAACACAGAGTGTGTGATACCTGTCCGCTCCATAAACCCAGGCAACGCTGATGGTCTGAAAGATGACAACGATGATGAGCGGAAGCGTGGCGGAATAATCGTCAAACATTGTCACAAAGTAGTTCCCGCTACGTTGAGTGAACATCAGACCAATCAGAAACCCCACCGTACAACTGCACACTGAGATACGAAAACAATTGACCAATCAGAAACAACAAAAAGCTGCTAATTGATATATGACAACACGCCAAAACAATGATTAAACAGACCAACCAGAGAGGTGTCCCAAAGAAAAACCAACAAGCAAACATACAAAAATAAATCACAAACGCACACTAACCACATAAAAACAACAGAACTATAAAAGGAAGTCAGGACAGTGTGTGTTACCTGTAAATATTAGTTTGTGTTTACGTAGCGTCTTAAAGGTGTCCGTTAACGGCGTCAGTATTCCGGCCATGGTACCAAACATCGTGGACAAACCCAGATTGAGCAGCATGAGGAAGAACAGTGCCGACCAGAACGGACTCCAGGGAAATAAAGTCATGGCTTCGGTGAACGCTATAAATGCCAAACCTGTTCCCTCCACACCCTGACAGACAGAGAAAGAGAGAATGTTAAGTTGGTTGATTGTTACTTTGTTTACTCTTCATTGATAGTCATTTTTTTATATATATACAGTTAACATTAATTTTACTTATTTTGTATCATTAAGAATGCACAATAAGTTAGAGACATACCCTTTTCATTTCCTCCTCCAGACTGCAGGACGTGATGTTGTAATCAGAGATAATGAGGTGTTGGCCTTCAACTCTGTACCAGTTTTTATACTCGTTCAATGTGACGTACTCCACATTAGGTGTGTTAATGAGAAGGTCGGAGAGAGAGGAGGAGGACGACATCGCATCAAACACAGCTTTCAGATTACTGCAACACACAAACATTTATCTTAACATCTTCAACCTCAAGTCAAACGTATTTAAAGCAATAAGCCACACGAGGTCATAAGACTGGGTAAGAATATCGTTTTGCCATGCATTTGAAGGATTTCGATAACAATTCTTAAATCCCAAATACGATCTTTAACTCTATGCACAACTCTCTACAATGCGAGTAAATCACTGATCTCAAGGGCCGGATTTCTTAAAGAGACAGTACCGATTTTTTGCTTGTGTTCCACAAATCAATGTACTGTAAATACTTGTATATAGAATAAATCATGCATTTAAAAATGTAACAATGATAATTTATTGATTGAATACATGGATATGTCCATTCTTTAAAGGTTAAAATGTGACCCAAATGATGAAACAAATAAAATATAATTAGAAAAAATAAATAATATTTCATAATGTACCTAGTTAGAAGGTCCCCTGTATAATTAACAGCATTAGTTGGGAGATCATTTCTTTTTTCCCCCCCATATGAATTGATATCAAAACGAGCTTCTGTATCAATGCAAAAATATCTGTAAATCTGTGTACCAAAAACTACAGACCTATACCGATATTGCCACTTTCCTTTTTTTTGTCATCAGATCACTGTTTTGATTAGAAATGATGCTTTAAGGGCCTGTTTACACTTGGCCACTTCATGCGTTTTCACTGTTTGGATAGCTATCTGATCATGAAAAGACCAGGTGTAAATGCCCTCCGAAATGCATTCGAGAAGGATTGCACTGCAATCACTTAGACCGCTTCATGAGGTGGATTGAGACGCATTCCAGACTAAACTGGTCAAATGTAAATGCATCTGGCGGTTCAAGTCACACATGTAAACTTTACCCCGCCCAAACAGCGCTACGTCAGCATAGGAAAAATGCGAAATGTAACAGCTGTCACCGAATATTTGCATTGGGCTTGCATCACGCAGGAAATAACAAAGAAAGAGAGGAATGCATGTTGTAGGAGAGACAGAACTTTTTTCATTTATTGGATGCAGATCGCTGATGAAACTGAAACTAAACACTGACATGAGTGCAGCTCAAAAACGTCTTACCTATGACAAGCCCTAAGGGGAAAAACACACAGTGCACCCATACTCAGACACATGCACGCTGGGCAAATACATTTGGAATCAAATAATAAAGCACATCTTTTAAACTCACTGCCCAGAATTAGCGTAATCACGGAAATGAACTCTGTTTTATTCGCATATAGCGCGGGAAATGAAGATCGGATTTATATCCATTTGGCGGAGACACATTGCTGTGGCCAAGTGTAAATAGGCCCTAAAAATGTAAAAAGGTGCAAAAGCTAGTTTATTTTTCTAACAATCAATAATTTCCATTGAACATGGATTGGATCTATTGAACACATGACAGGCCAAACTTTTAAGAGAACCACAGTGAAAGATAAATACATGATACAACTAAAGATTAAAAACATCAAATAAACAATTGATGTAGGTGGGAAAGTTTTTTTTTTTCTTTTAACATTTTGCACTTACACTATATTGCCAAAAGTATTCGCTCATCTGCCTTTAGACGCATATGAACTTAAGTGACATCCCATTCTTAATCCATAGGGTTTAATATGACGTCGGCCCACCCTTTGCAGCTATAACAGCTTCAACTCTTCTGGGAAGCCTTTCCACAAGGTTTAGGAGTGTGTTTATGGGAATTTTTGACCATTCTTCCAGAAGCGCATTTGTGAGGTCAGACACTGATGTTGGACGAGAAGGCCTGGCTCACAGTCTTCGCTCAAATTCATCCCAAAGGTGCTCTGTCGGGTTGAGGTCAGGACTCTGTGCAGGCCAGTCAAGTTCTTCCACACCAAACTCGCTCATCCATGTCTTTATGGACCTTGCTTTGTGCACTGGTGCGCAGTCATGTTGGAACAGGAAGGGGCCATCCCCAAACTGTTCCCACAAAGTTGGGAGCATGGAATTGTCCAAAATCTCTTGGTATGCTGAAGCATTCAGAGTTCCTTTCACTGGAACTAAGGGGCCAAGCCCAGCTCCTGAAAAACAACCCCACACCATAATCCCCCCTCCACCAAACTTCACAGTTGGCACAATGCAGTCAGACAAGTACCGTTCTCCTGGCAACCGGCAAACCCAGATTCGTCCATCAGATTGCCAGATGGAGAAGCGTGATTCGTCACTCCAGAGAACGCGTCTCCACTGCTCTAGAGTCCAGTGGCGGCGTGCTTTACACCACTGCATCGGACGCTTTGCATTGCACTTGGTGATGTATGGCTTGGATGCAGCTGCTCGGCCATGGAAACCCATTCCATGAAGCTCTCTACGCACTGTTCTTGAGCTAATCTGAAGGCCACATGAACTTTGGAGGTCTGTAACGATTGACTCTGCAGAAAGTTGGCGACCTCTGCGCACTATGCGCCTCAGCATCCGCTGACCCCACTCTGTCATTTTACGTGGCCTACCACTTCGTGGCTGAGTTGCTGTCATTCCCAATCGCTTCCACTTTGTTATAATACCACTGACAGTTGACTGTGGAATATTTAGTAGCGAGGAAATTTCTCGACTGGACTTGTTGCACAGGTGGCATCCTATCACAGTACCACGCTGGAATTCACTGAGCTCCTGAGAGCGGCCCATTCTTTCACAAATGTTTGTAGAAGCAGTCTGCATGCCTAGGTGCTTCATTTTATACACCTGTGGCCATGGAAGTGATTGGAACACCTGAATTCAATTATTTGGATGGGTGAGCGAATACTTTTGGCAATATAGTGTATAAATTTTCAGATTTAATTTATTTTGGTAGGTGTTTCTTTACACACAGAATTCTTTTTATTTTACTTTATACAACAGAATAAATTTACGTAATTAATAAAATAC
This sequence comes from Myxocyprinus asiaticus, assembly GCF_019703515.2. Lineage (NCBI taxonomy): Eukaryota > Metazoa > Chordata > Actinopteri > Cypriniformes > Catostomidae > Myxocyprinus > Myxocyprinus asiaticus. The sequence goes on from NC_059384.1 coordinate 2,968,635, forward strand.
CATCAGTTTTTCATATCTGCGTTTTCATGCTTACAACTGACAAGCTATTGGTTTTAATTTGGTCACTAATATGCCAATAAATAACGGTGGCCGATACATAGGTGCATTACTAATATATTTATCTTTATTAATTTTTTATTGAATTGATCGATTATTCAAAAAACCTGAAAACAGAGATGAGATAAGGAAAGAATTCTGTTAAATCACAAAATGGCCAAATATTGGCCGATTAATCGGTCAGGCCGATAAACTGGCCTTTAACTACTTTTAAAGCCATTGCATACTGTCCTACCAATTTGAAACTGATCATTCAAGTTGACAATAATCAGACACATATATACGCAAACTACTTTTCTTGTGTGTAACTTGCATACTGACCGTTTGGCACACGCTGTGGCGATGGTTTTGGCCCTGAAGCCCAGTACAGCAAACACTACCAGCGTGGCCAGCACAGACGTCATGAAGTTGACAGCAGACACGGTGAACGCGTCCCGATGGCAGTTGTTATTCCGCGGGTTGTAGGATGAGTACGCGATCACAGAACCAAAACCCAAACCCAGCGCAAAGAAGACCTGAGTCGCCGCCTGACGCCACACCTGAACATCTCCCCAGATCTCCAGCTGAGTGAGAGATGTACAAGAGCAAGGTTTATTTTTAAAGTCAACATGAAATCAAAATGGACCCTAATTACGTTGATACATCTGCTAGGTCTTATTGTAAACGATGCATCAATGCACATCTTCGCAAAAAAAAAAAAAAAAGTTTCTTCATAATCACATGAAATATGTCACATGCAAAAAATGGACAAATCTGTGTGTATACATACTCTGGGGTAAAACATGAATTTAATTCCATCTGATGCCCCGTCCAGCATCACTCCTCTGATCAGAAAACACAGCAACACCACGTATGGAAACACGGAGGAGAAATACATCACCTACACACAGCCAAAACACTCATCAATATCAACAATAATAATCGCAATTATAAACTCTCATTGTTACTTATCTCAGTAATCTTGGAGAAAGTTTGATCACTTTATTGATTAATACATACACTTTATTAATCTCTAAGGTACTAAAGTTAATAGTGCTTGCTTAAAAGTGACTTTGCATAAACACAAACATTGTACCTTGCCAGTGGATTTGATGCCCTTGTACATGGCAAGACAAACAATGACCCAAGCAGCCAGCAGACAGCCGGTGATGATGGGGTTAAACTCGCTCCTTTCATCAATTGAGTCAGTGATGTCCAGAGCTTTACGATACCAGAAATATGAAGTGGGAGAACTGGCAGCACATTCAGCCACTGAAAACAAAGAAAAAAAGGTTTAATGCAACAGTCAAATCTTTAGCATTTTCATATGTCTAGTCAAAATTAAGTTTTACATTGTGTAATATTTCCATGTATGTGCACACACAAACTCTTTATCTGCTATACCGTACCGGTGCTGTTTCCTTCCATTGGACAACTTTCCCATGGTAGAGGATACCGGAAAGAATTCCCAAGGTAGAAAATACTCCAGCCGATGATTACGTTGTAATACAAAGCCACAAAGAAACACACCTGAGAAATAATAATCATAAAAAAATAAAATACAATTCCTTCAGAAAGAGCACGTTTCATATTTACTGTTAAATCATCATACTTTTGAATAGTGCAGTTTGGTAATTCTCATACTGTGTCACATTTTCTGGAGAAATTACATAACACAGTATCTGCAATTGTAACCAATAAGATAAGAGATAACTCACCACACAGCTGGAGTAGCCGATGCCAACAAGCTTTGGAGAAATGTGTCTCCAGACACCAATGCTGCCCTGTCTGATGCTCTGACCCGCTGCCAACTCCAGAAAAAACAATGGCACGCCAACCAACACCATCAACACCACATACAACAAGATGAACGCTCCTGAGAAAGACCAATCACATAAACATTTCAATCAGTGCATCCTATATTAACACAAACTTCTTAATAGAGAAGCAGTGATACAGAAATTTTGGCCGATACAGATTGCATATAACCTATGGTTATTCCTATATAATGCCCAGTAACTGACATAATGAAAAATAATAATCATAAAAGAACATTATAAACTATTAATATACTTTTTACCTATTGTCCAAAATAAAACAGTTCACACTAAAGTGCCAGTCTAGAAATGTATAATGTTTCAAAACACAAGATGAAAAGATCGATAACTGATTAATACTTTTCAAATCTGACACAGGAAAAAAGTTGACTTGAAATTAGGGCTGGGAAATATGGCAAAACAAATCTAAGGATTATTCATGCAGATTTTTCAACTTTAACATGATTGGAATAACATTTTCTTTATTAGAATGCAAAGTAACCTGGTTAGAGAAATCAAAGTTCTATTCATTATAGAAAAAATAAGCATGCAAGAAAAATGCACAAAAACAAAAAGTGCACCACACAGGAAGTTTTCAACAGTGAAAACGTCAAATAAATAAAAACGTAATTTATTTAAAATAACCCAGATGTTCAGGAAGAGTATAAAATAAGAAACCTGCAAATTGTAGAGTATTACATTTTTCTAAACCAAAATTAAGTTATCTAGAAATCGATATCTCTATATTATCTCATTGTAAATAAAACAATTTGTATGTATAATCATAAACCCTTCCGAATACAGTCCAGACATAAAAACAATTTCAGGCTATACTAGGGATGGGACGATATGGTTCTCTCACGACTCGGTTCGATATACGATACGAGGTTCACGATTCAATATATATTGTATTCGATATAATAACAATTAAATGTCCTGAAAAAGTTTGTAATCATTATTATAATCACATTTTAACTTTGTAAAAATACTAAAATTCTACACTATATTAATATCATACAATGAAATTGTATATATAATAATAATGATATGAGCTATCACTGTTTGAAATAATGTAATAACACTGAGTTTACATTCATTTGTATAAGAAACACTAATAATGTTACTGTCACTTTAAGAGTTCAACGAGCGGCTCACAGTGTTCCGGTTCAGCGAACATCAACGAGAATCTCTTGGTTTCTTTAGCGCATCCAAGCTGTGTTAGATTAATATTAATATTTAATTTGACATTTTTATCTGACTGTAAAGAACAGAAAGGATATTAAGACACATTATTCAATGAAAGTGGAGTCGCCTCATCTTTGATGGACACACATTACACGGAGGAAATGATCCGTTTAAATTTCAAGCACTTTTCATCAAAACAAGGTGATTTTTCCAGGTATTCCAGTTCGTAAATTTGTAAAAGCTTAATTCAAGCACTTCAAGAACTAGGGTTGGGAATCGTAAGGAATTTTACGATTACGATTCCTCTTAACGATTCCGGTTCCTTAACGATTCCAGTCATTCTTTTAGTACTGGAATCATTAAGGAATTCTTATTGCATTTACTACCCTCTGCTCTCTGTTACCAAATAATGAGATCATTTCAGATTTGTACAGAGCAGATATAACCAATCAGAAATAAATGTAATACAGTTCTTGTAAAAAGTGTGTTTGCAGACTTTTTAGAGACATAAATACAATCCAATAACAGATCCTTACTCTTATTTTAAATAAAGAAATCTAAACCAACATGAAATGTGATGGCATATTTCATTAATTCAGTTATTTTATTAAATTCCTCTTATTACAACAAAACTTGTGTATCTTCAGTTATACATTGTGATATGAACAACCAGTCAGTAACTGCACTGCTTGATTTAAGTCTCACAGCTCATCATTAAATAAAAATCTCTCCATCCCACTCACCTCCTCCATTCTGGTGGCAGAGGTACGGGAACCTCCAAACATTGCCCAATCCAACACTGAACCCGACCTGAGCAAGAAAATATTCCACTTTACTGTCCCAGCCATCTCGGGCTGTTTCGACAGCAACCCTCGGCTCGACCTCAGAGCCCAGCTGTGCCTCTTCCTGTTGGTCGTCTGCGGGTAACGGTGGCTTCTCTGAAGTCATCTTAAACAGAAATATAACATTCAGTTTTCCCATTTATACAATCGCACATAAAAAGCCAAGGATTTATCTTTGTTATAAAATCTGCAGCTAGAATAGCACTCAAAATCTCAGGCACACCTGCTCGTACTTTATGACTATTTTCTAATTTTAAAAATAATACCAACATCATTAAAACTATGAAATAACACAAATGGAAGTCCAATGTGTCCAAACTTTTGACTGGCAGTGTATAAACCCTGATGTCTCATCTTTACAGCTCACTGAACTCAGTCATAAAACTGCTCAATCATGCATGCTGCTTTTCTGACAGGACACTCCACTCCATTACGACCACTAAACACTGTTGAACAGAGGATAATGAGTGAAAATTCATGCACAAAGCATTAGAAACAACTACTGTTCCCACAAGAGGTCGACCGATTCATCTGCCTTTTCCACCTCCTTGGTTATTATCGGTATCGGCAATATCCAACATCGGAACCTCTAGTTCCAACACATTTTGATCAATGAATTACTATGAATTCATTACAATTATTAGCCATTTGTGATTAATAGATAAGATTCATAATTTTTTGGAAATGCACCGATGTATCGGCTGCCGATATCTATCGGCCAATTATTGACAATTAAAACCATCGGCATACCGGAAATAAGCATGAAAACGTCGATTTAAAAAACTATGGTTTATTTATAAATAATTAGTAACACACTTTGTAAAAACTGTGAATTTAAATGCACAATCCAGAAATAATAATAGTTACAATATGTAGAAGGGTTAGCACTCTTAAGAATATGGAATATTTAATTTTTATACTCTCGTTCTCACGTTAATGTGGAACAAAACGCCATAAATGAACGTGACAGTTGTGAAAGCGGCACTTACCTACTTTTGACTTCCGAGATATAAAAAAAAAATAAAAAATTATATATGTTGGAAATTATTAATTTTCAGAAAAGTAAAAAAGCTTTTGTACCTCTTTATAAATTTGCTATGCATTCCTAAGTAAAATAGTGATCTGATGTCAAAATAAATATCGGTATCACCCTATTGTTTTTTGTTTAAATCGGTATCAGCCAAAACATTTTATATCAGTTTATATTATTTTTTCCAATTTTAGTCCGACTCGCTATGTTTTCATCCAAGGGTTTTTTGTGCGACAAAATGTAGCGCATCAAAAAGTTTACCAATATAGCTGATGGAAACGCAAATTATCGCTAAAATTTCACAAGTGTAGACATAATATTTTCCGTTTAACTCCAGCGCATAAACTATGTCAATACTTCAAATGTCGCGAAAAACTGGTTTGGAAACACTTTTTGTCGATAAAATAGGCATTAACGCAAAAATATAGTGTCACATGACAGAATTTACCCCAATCGTTAGCCTGTGTTAATCACGATGACAAGATATACATCCTTGAAAGCCAATTTATTGCACGCAAAGCATTACTCGCACTGTTACACAGATCCGATGCTGCAAAAACATCTGCATCATGACACTTCCAGGAGTGCCAACTAGAGCTGCAACTAATGATCATTTTGATAATCGACTAATCTAACGATTATTAGAACGATTATTCGACTATTCTGCGATTATTGCTACGATTAATCATTAGCTCTTAACCGATTATTCAGCTTGTGCCCCGACTTAAAAGGTTATATTAAACGTGCTTGTTTTTAAAAATACCTCTAAATGACTTTCACTGAATTAAAAGAAAAAATACTTTAAGTTTAATTCAGTAAACAATTCACTGCAAAAAATCCTATTGTTAACAAGTGTTTTTGTCTTGTTTTCCATTTAAAATTGTCTAAAAATACATTTACTTGAGAAGCAACATATAAGATATTTAGATTTGCTTTAAGAGAATGTGTATTTTGTATATAAGTGTATTTTTTCACTTGGTTATACTTCTGCGAGTGCAGTAAAAACAAAATATACATATATTCAAGATCTATTCTCTAAAAGCAAGTCTAAACATCTTATATGCTGCTTATCAGGTGAATGCATCTTTTTTAAAAGGATTTTTAGATATTTTAAAATATTTGTAATATTATATTCAACATTCTCAGATAAAAACTTTCTTCTGCAGTATAGCTGCTAAAGTAAATGTACGATGTTTTAAAGGAGTTTTAGATATTTATATTGGAAAACAAGTCAAACACGTATTTTGTTGCCGTGTATAATGAGGCGAAGGCTACCCCCTCACCTTTCTGTTCACTTCGATCTCTCTTTAACTCACAAAAAAACTCATATTGCCAATTTTCTTCACGTTAAGAAAGTCACAGTGACACATATACTGTATTATGATTCAATAAGTTGCGAGCCATCACGTTATAATCTAGCTGCATTAAGCGTGCGCACTCGAGGGACGAGTGTCCCCGCGACAGTGTGCGCATCAGCTGGGTGCAGTTTCAATCTCTCCCCTTTAGATCGGGACACTTTGCACAACTCAAAGAAGAGGCGCTGCCCGCACAGAGAAATGCCAGTTTCAGAGTTTAGTTATTTACAAGACCTGCTTCCTTATTATTTGAACTTTAATAAAGCTATAACGCACTAAATATAACTGTAATTCTTCCTCTCCTCAATCAGGCGCGAACTGCAGTGCTCCTCTCGTGCGTCAGAGTTTAATGTGATCTCATGTTACGTTAAATGAGATCAAATGACTATTCGACAACGGAAATGTTTGTCGACAATTTATTTATTTTCGACGTTGTCGATAACATCGACTAATCGTTTCAGCCCTAGTGCCAACACAAATATCTCGTATCATGCACCTGTCATCGATAAGTGCAAGGAGAAGAAATGAATGGCCACACTTTGCGATTAAGGTTGCTTAATAATAGATGGCAGTCATGGAATTAACCCACAATACAAAATCATTTCTATGCACAAATATGTTTTAAATTAAAAATACAGGAGAAAAGCTTCAGTGCGCTTTTTTAGAACACTAACATATAGCCCAATTCTATTAAGTTATTGTTTAGCTTTTGAAAAAATGCCGGCAAAATTCCCATTAAATTAAATAAATTACCAAACAAATAAACATTAAAAAAAAATTACCAAACGAATAAAGCATTAAATTTAAAAAATAAATTACCAAACAAAAAAAATAATATTGTTAGGCCTATATAATTGCCTTTCCTTTACACAAACTTAAATTAGCCTTACCCTGTTCTGTAGATGAAAAAGTCGGACTCTTTTTCAAGACTATAAACTATCAGAACTATTTGTCCAATGCCGAGTACACTTTCAGAAAACGAGCTTTTGAACATTTTAAACTTTTAAATATTTTAAATCTAACGCCCTTTACATCGGATCGCATTTGCTGAGCTTCTTCAGAAAATGTAAATTGCATTATGACGCTAAAATTAATTTTAGATGACAACCAAGTTCAGATGGTCGTTAAAAGTTGCTGGACAAATATGCGGGAAACGGCTGAAGGGCAGATTTCTTTTGCGATAAACCAAAACTTATGTGACAAAGTGTTTTTTTTAATTTTTTTTTAAGCATGACGTCATCACGCACACCATTTTTAAAGATAAAAGGCCATTTGAATGGAAACAGGCAGAAGACGGCAAATAATAATTATTTTTTTTACATGAATCGGTTTGACCGATTCATTGAACATTATCGATTCAAAAGGACGATTCGCACACAAATCGGGCAACGCTATTGTAATGATCAAAGAGATTATTGTTGTTACTAAGATGTGTCACTAGATGCCGATGTTACAAAGGTGCATCTAAGTAATGTTTATAAGGATATACGGATAAAGAACAGACTTAGGGTGACGTGAGGTTGTCTGTAAGTGGCTGATTAAACGATATTATGATGTTCATCAAATGTTCGAACATTATTTTATATAAACATGCGAACATAACATGGTACCAGGAGTGGTTGTTTCTCTAAGTTGAAGAAATCGAGATGGAAAGCAGTTTGAAACCGCCTGATGGATTGAAGCTCACCGGGAATGTCGACAGTAACTGGAGAATTTTAAGCAGCAATTTATGCTGTATATGCAGGCCATTGGACTTGAAAATAAAACAGATGGAAGGAAAATAGCGTTACTACTAACTGTTACAGGTCCACAAGCCATCGAAGTGTTCAACACATTCGTCTTTGCAAATGCGGATGACAGTGGAAAGTTTGACATTGTGCTCCAGAAATTTGACGAACACTGTTCGCCCCAAAAAAATGAAACATACGAGAGGTATATTTTTCATTTCCCGAATCCACCAACAGGGTGAACCTTTTGACCGTTTTCTAACGGATCTAAAATTGAAAGCTCAAACGTGTAATTTTGCACACTTGCAGAAGTCCATGATCCGTGACCAAACTGTGTTTTCAAGATCAGAAAGTCAGAGAAAGACTTCTTAGAGAAACAGAACTGTCTTTGAATGATGCTGTCAAAATATGCCATGCAAGTGAGCTCGCACTAGAGCATGTGAGCGGAGCGGAGCGGTGATAATTCCAACTGAGCGGAGAGCGCCTTTTTGAAGATTCCGCTCCGCTCGCTCAGTGCCGCTCACTCAACCCAGAATGCTCTTCGAGATATGCTGGTTTGGGAATCTGTGAAATAAGCAATAGGCCTGAGGTTATGGAGCTCTAACATTGTTTTAGTGAAGTTGCAAACCTTATTGCCTAAATAAATGCAAAGTATAAATCAAAGAACGAAGAAATCAAAAGGGAGTGTGGAGAGACCGTGAGAATTAGCATATATTCCTTTTGGAATCGTACGTGTGACATTGTCAGAGAGCACGAGGATGTGCTACACGACGTAGTGCAGCAAAAGGTGAGCTAGTAGGCTACACTACTATTCGATAATAAATTAATAGATAAGTAAGGTATCTTGTTGTTTTGCCATCATGTCAGTGCAGCTGCCAGCTAGATGCAGGTCCGGTTCTGCGGGGTTGCGAACGTTAGAGCACCCTCAGTTGAATATGTAAGCTTAATAATACTGTATATTGGCAAAGCATTTTACCTTGAATCCCTGCGAACACACACAAAACCAATAAACATGTATGATCTTGCATATCAGTTTGTCCTAATTTGCAGGTGGAGCATTCAGCTTTCATGCCTCTATTGTACATTTGATCATCTGATTAGCAAAGACTTCCGCTCTCCCATAGAGAATTCCATAGCGGAATTATCTCACTCTGCTTCAGGATAAAGTGACTCATAATTGCTGGTCAGTTTGCCAAAGCCAAATCCACACCTTAATGAGAAAATTATTCTAGATTAGTGGTTGCAGATAACATCTTCCAACATCGCTTGCTGCATTCATGAAAAGCTAGAAATTATTGTACATTAGAAAAAAAAAAACTTAAACGAAGGCAGTGTAATTTGTGAATTCAATCATTTTTATTTGTTTTAGGATCATTAAACATGATTTCAACTAATATATATATATATATATATATATATATATATATATAGGACAAAATCTCACTTTATGCATGACAAATATTTTTTATTAGTTAAATCCATGGTTAAACCTTACTGTACATATAAAGAGTGCATGACACATGATCGTTTGACGCAAATAAAGTCCAGATTCACTTTATGATGCTTTAAAAATATCAAGGAAAAACAAAGGGGGCACATGGTATCTGCTAATATAATAATTATTATATAAATAACCACAGTCCTTTAGATTGCATATGATTCGTACATATACAGTTGTAGGGAATATTAATAAAGCAACAACACTGAAAAAGAGAAAAACATTCACTGCTGTTTTCTGGTTAACTTAATACTCCGTTTAAAACTGAACACAAAATCAGGATGAGAAATTGCTCATTTTAATTTACAGACCCAAAGTCTGATAGCATTAAATCAGAAACAATGTATCAAATCTATAATCATTCCGTGGAGACAACTGAAAAACAATTATGAATTTCACTTTTACCTGCAATATTTTTCCTGGTACCAGTCCATGTTTTCATTATTGCCATAAACGACTCGAACAAACTTTAAAGTTGAAAAGATTGTGGTTTTCTGGGTCGGTTGTATCACTCGGGTCCAGTTTAAACTGAAAAGCGCAAATTTGCGCATATGCGAGTTTCCGTGCCAACACACACCTGTTTTATCACTTGTAGAGGCGTGTTTGATGACTTGTTTAAAGTAAATAATGGTAATTTAGAACTGAATTTTTTTTTAAGGTATTATTTGAAGATGTTCACTGACATATGTGCTAACAGAGAAATATTTGACCGATTATAAATGATAAGGAAGGTCTGGTTCACCCGATTATCTAACAGCAGTTGTAAACCAGTCCAAAATAAACAAGATTTGATATACTAAAACGCAACAATACAATCACATAATTTCAGATGTGTACATTACTAATCATTTGATAATTTAATAAATGTTGGGCTATAGTCTATATTTCGCCCAGAGGGGCACCTCAGCCCACGTGGGCAAAGGGGCAGTTGCTCGGGCCACTGTAGCAACCCCCCTGTGTGCATGCTTGGAACCAAGTATACAACAGAGAAATTTAATGTCGAAGTGGGATTTGAGCGAACGCTTTTTTCCCGGTGAGCGGTACTTGAGCGGAGCGTACGCTTGGGCCGTGAGCCCATGCACATGTGCATGGAGCGGGTTATTGAGCGGAGTTTCACACTGCTAAGCTTCACTCACATGCTCTGGCTTGCACAGCAGCACGTAAAATCTTTCGCAAACCCAAATGCAGCCACGGTGAAAGCGCAGCAGTGGAAGAAGTAAAGTTCACAAGGAAAGAATCGAAAACAGCAAATGTTAACTAAGAAAGCGGAGGACACAGACACATTCAAATGCAAACGCTGTGGTTTCCGACACCAGCCAAGGAAATGTCCTGCCTATGGCAAACAGTGCACGTTACGCAGAGGTAAAAATCACTTTGCTAAGCAATGTTTTTCAAAAGGAAAAGTGCAAAAAGGACAGAATGTGCATCTAGTCGAAGAGACTGATTTAAGTGAAACTTTCTTTGTAGGCTTGGTTTCATGTAACAACAGCTCACCTGATAACAATGCTCAGGTCTCTCAGATGCAGAATGATGAATCTGTGAATGTTGGTACTGTAGGTCTAAATGATGACAAATGGATTGTGCCTTTGCAAATCAATGGATCAGTCATTCCAATGAAACTTGATACTGGTGCAAAAGTAAATTTGATGAGTGTAAGTGACAAAGTTGATGAAGGAAAGACCACACTTACACTTGTCAGATAGTTGACACCAAAGGAGTCTGTAGGCTCAAAGTGACAATAAGGAACAAGGTCTACAACTTGATGTTTATAATTGTGCCAGATGGTCACGATTCTTTGCTTGGAGATAAAGCGTGTGTGGATTTGGAGCTGGTTAAAAGAGTGCATCAGCTTCATGACAAAAAATGACTCTCTTGACTCTACGCTTCATGAGTTTCCAGATATTTTAACAAGATTTGGTACTCTTCTGTACACCTACAAAATCCAACTGAAAGCAGATGCATAGACTATGGTACATGCACCAAGGACAATTCCTGCATCCCTACATGACCAGCTGAAGAAAGAGTTGGACAGGATGACAGCACTGGGTGTGATATGTAAGGTCAAAGAACAAACAGACTGGGTCAACTGGGTGGAGTGGTGGTGGCGTAGTGGACTAAAGCACTGAAATGCTAAGCAGAAGGTTGCTGGTTTGATCCCCACAGCCACCACCATTGTGTCCTTGACCAAGGCACTTACTCCAGGTTGCTCCAGGGGGATTGTCCTTGTAATAAGTGCACTGTAAGTCGCTTTGGATAAAAGCATCTGCCAAATGCATAAATGTAAATGTAACTCAATGGTGTGCGTGAAGAATGGTGAGATTAGAATATGTATGGATCCAAAAGACTTGAACGAAAACTTTAAACATTAGCACTAACAAATTCCTAAGTGAGAGGGAATCATAAGTGAGATGGCAGGTGCAAAATACTTTGGAAAGCTTGATGCGTCCCAAGGATTTTGGCAGATCAAACTGGATGACGAAAGTACAATATACTGCACCTTCAACACACCTTTTGGGAGGTATTGCTTTCTCAGACTACCTTTTGGAATTATCTTAGCTGCCGAGATTTTTCATCGTGCCATTGAGCATGTAATTGAAGGATTGGAAGGTGTACCAACTGATGGCATAATTGTCTGGGGTTCCACCTTAGAGCAACACAATGTCATACTGAGAAATGTGCTGAAAAGAATTCAACGGAACAAACTTTAAAAAGTACACAAAGTTCTACAGAAGATTATGTGACTTTGCATGTGAATATGATATCCACAGCTTTACCTGTGTCAGACCACAAATCAAAACAGATTGCTGATGAGACTGAGAAAGACACTGTACTGCAAGCAGTGATCACCAACATGCAGCAAGGCTGGCCAAGAGGTTCAAGTTCACAATACTTCCACATAAGGTCAGAATTGTCTGTGGTAATTGGAATGCTGCTTCGAAATACAGAATTGTGATTCCAGAGTCAATGCGTCCTGATATGCTTAAAAGAATATATGAAGGACATTTAGGGATTGAGAAATGCAAAAGGAGAGCCAGAGAAGCAATATATTGGCCTGAGTATCAATGCTGATATTCAGAAAATGGTGAACAGATGTGAAACACGTCTTATTTCCAGAACAAACGAGTCAAGGAAACAATGATCATTGTTGATCAGACTTCAGAAGCCTGGGAGAAGGTTGGTACTGATCTCTGATTTCAATGGGAAATTTGTTGCTAATAGATTATTATTCCAACTACCCAGAGATGGCTTTACTGACAAGCACAACAGCTAGTGGCGTAGTAAATCACATGAAGTTTATCTCTGCCAGACATGGGATTCCGAAAACTGCAGTCAGTGACAATGGTCCATGTTACAATTGCAAGGAGTTTCAGGAATTTGCAAAGCATTATGAATTCCAACATGTAACATCTAGTCCATTATATGCACAGTCAAATGGCAAAGCAGAAAAAGGAGTTCAGATACGATATAATAGCGTAGTTTCCATCCACTTTTCGTGCTATTTTGTTATCGACAAAATTAAAATGCGAAATTTGCCGTCTTCTGCCTGTTTCCATTCAAATGACCTTTTATCGATAAAAATGGTGTGCGTGATGACGTCATGCCTAAAAAAAACCTGATGCATGAGTTTTCGTTTATCGCAAAAGAAATCTGCCCTTAAACCGTTTCCATACAGAAATGTGTGTTTATCGCCAATTCACCTCCCAGGTGTTCCTAATTTTCTTCCTCCGATGTTTTGGTAAAATGGGGAGCGTATTGAGACAATTCATTGAAATTAGCCAGCTTACTGTCATTTTAATTTCACAAATAAATACAATCAGAAGACGAGGAATTGCAATCAAAAGGGAGCAGTTGCCCTTCTGATAGGACTGTAATATTGGTCCTGATGTTGCGCCTATCGCAGGTTGCCACCGGTTACGACCTTAAAGTGAATCGTCATGGCCCTGTTCAAACTGGCAACCTGCACCAAGTAGTGGGGGAAACTTTCGGTCTTAGTATAATGACCATCCATCCATGTGTATATGCTGTGTGCACAGCTATTAAAGAAACATTGATGCGGTGTAATATCAGGGTTTATATATATATATGATACATTCCTGATATTCAATAGGCTATTTTAGACAATCATCTAATGCACTGCCATCACAACTGCATTGTCCCGCATATTTGTCCAGCAACTTTTAACGACCATCTGAACTTGATTGTCATCTAAAATTCATTTTAGTGTCATAATGCTATTTACATTTTCTGAAGAAGCTCAGCAAATGCGATCCGATGTAAAGAGCGTTAGATTTAAAATATTTAAAAGTTTAAAATGTTCAAAAGCTCGTTTTCTGAAAGTGAACTCAGCATTGGACAAATAGTTCTGATATTTTATAGTCTAGAAAAAAAGTCTAGAACATTCTGAGAATGTCATTCAGCCGACTTTTTTCATCTACAGAACAGGGTCAGGCTAATTTAAGTTTGTGTAAAGAAAAGGCATATATAGCCTTGGTCTAAAAATATATTTTTTTTTTCATTTGGTAATTTATTTTTTTAATTTAATGCTTTTTTCGTTTGGCAATTTATTTAATTTAATACAGGGAATTTTGCCAGCATTTTTTCCAAAAGTAAGCTAAACAATAATTTAACAGAATAGGGCAGTTAGTGTTCCAAAAAAGCACACTGATATTTTTCTCCTAGTATTGTGTATATATTTTTAAAACATCTTTGTGCATAGAAATAATATGTTTTTAGTATTGAGGGCTAATTTCATGACTGCCATCTATTATTTTGAATTGTGTGTAAAAGCAACTTTAATAAATAAACAGATGTCTACCATGATTAAATTAATCACAAAGAGTGGCCATTCATTTGTTCTCCTTGCACTTGTCGATGACAGGTGCATGATACGAGATATTTGTGTTGGCACTCCTGGAAGTGTCATGACGCAGATCGGATCTTTATGCCGTTCAGATCAATCCATAATCACGTACAATAAATTGGCTTTCAAGGATGTATATCTTGTCATCATGATTAACACAGGCTAAGGATTGGGGCAAATTCTGTCACGTGACACTATATTTTTGCATTAATGCCAATTTTCTCAACAAAAAGTGTTTCCAAACCAGTTTTTCACGACATTTGAAGTATCAAAATAGAGTTTATGCGCTAGAGTTAAATGTTAAGTTTTTTTTCCCCTACGTTATTAAATATGTTAAAGCACAGCAGAACTCAAAATTGATATTTGCTATATAATTTTACATAACTTTTATGATTTTATTTATTGTAATGACTAGAAAACACAAATTTGTTTCCTCATCACTGTGGGAATGTGTTGTGTCTTATCTGTCAACAGGAAACAACTGTCACATTTTTGTACTTTATAATGAAAATGTATCCCAATTATTATTTTCATAAGCTCTTAATTGCCAGAGAAACCAAAACCAGTGGAAAACATAAAATTGAAAAGCCAATAAACCAGTCTAATCAGTAAAAAGGAGCAGCACGTGTATCATCTATGAATAAAAAATTAATTATCACAAAAAAGCTTATAAATCAGAATGTAAATCTGAAAATGAATGCATTAGGATAAACTCTCACCATGTTTATTTTGTGTCTCTTTCAGGGTTTCAAACGCACGTGTTAATGGTTGATGGCGCGCGCGCGTTCTATTGTCACCGGCTCAGATCTTCTCTCGCGAAAGAAAATAACACTACACAATAAACCCAGCTGAACAGTACGGGTCCGAATAATACATTCAGATACCTAACGTACGGCGCATCTGATAGACATGCTATTTTGCCGCGTCGCAGGCATGTTATTATTCGGTTTATTTCCCGGTAGTTTGAACTTCCTCATCCACGCCCGAGCGCACTACTTCTATGGCCCCGCCCACTCACAACGTCACTTGATTCAGTGTGAACGTGCGTTTCAAATACTCGTGCACGAGTTTTTGTATGTGGCCTCATTTCTAACCTTAGAAATCACATAAATAATTATTACAAGCATGTTATAGAGAGAAATGCTCATTTTACATTAGAGCTGTATTAAAGGATAAGCAAAATAAAAAATAAAAAAATCGTTCCACTTTGTTATTTCTTACACATTTTCACTAGTTTTCTACATCACATTGCGACTAAGTTTCAATGTTTTATTCCCTAGCAAAGAAAAAACAGATACAAATAAAGAGAATAAATCCAATTTAGTAGAGCTGTTTTAAAAAATTCACAAATATGTATTTTGCCCCGAAGTTTTAGCAGTACTATGATACTATATTGTTAAATTATATACTATTCCAACTATTAGGGAAAGATCTGACTTTATACAGTGGGACCAACACTTATTTAGACACTTATAAACTATAAGAACGTCACTGCATCAGATCACAACACTATTAACTTCGTGCTCCAATTAGTTTGACAACCAGAAACCATCCTAAAACTTTTTGGGGACACTGTAAAGCCAGCTGCATTATTTACATTTCATATTTCTAGTAGTAGTTTGCCATATGCTGGACTGTAGTAGCTGAAACCTGAGTTTCATTCATGATGATGCAATTCCACAACAATATTACACATTGATTTTAAAAGTTGCACCTCCAGCAGGTGGCGCTCTCCGCACGTGCAGAGATTTTGCATATTATTTTACTGTCAAAAAAGTGACCCAACTGACCGAGGCAATCTTTAATCTCATATATAACGTCAATAAACGCTGTGAGACTCATAAACGTGCTCTTGGTGTCAATTTAGATACTATAATTTTTTTCAAGTATATATATATATATATATATATATTTTTTAAGTAATACACTAATTACTGCATCTCTAAGGCAAATTCAACACAATTCTGAGACCTTGCTGTTATGTTAAGTCATTTAATTCTATTTTAAAACGCATGATAATTATAATCAACAACCTGTGTTAAAACCTACCTCTCCCATGAGTAATACTGTAGTAGAATCCTCTTTAAGAGAGTGTTTCACTATGCCGTAGTGTCTTTCGAAGATCAGCAATGGCAATAAAATAAATTATCCAATATATTCATAATCCATAAATTATATTTTAACTACAGTCCCGGTTTTAGCTCTTCAGTAAAGGTGCATGACTGTAGTTTATTTTGCCACGTGTCCTTTCGCCTCCCAGTTGTCAATCAAGCCTTTGGTACCGCCCACCGGATCAGGCATAAATAAGCTCCGCCCACAACCTTGAAGTTCACTTTTTCTACACACAGAAAGCACGTGGTTTTGGCAGTGTTGAGTGTGTCCTGAGCATTGAACTAAAAATGTCATGACCCTTATTAGACTACTTGACCCAACACTGTGAATAAGTAACAAGGGTGAGAGATTAAAATGCAAACAAGTCTGGAACTCTCTCTGTGAACTCAGCTGTGGGATATAGATTTTAATGTGCATTTAAAGGTGCACTCAGTAACTTTTGGCTTTGTGTCATCTTGGACTTACACTGATATCTAGTGGCTTGGATGCAGCATCATTTAAAATCAATAGTTTTCAGTTTCAGATGCCATTGTAGAAATGTAGTATTCACAGTCAGCCATGATTACTTTAATCAGTGAGTGAAATAGAGTCAAATAACAGGACGGTAACTGAGATTAAGCGAGTAGTATTCGTCTGGTCATGTGCGGACCATCTCCATGTGGAATAAAACAGCTTTTATAAGGTTACTGATATGACTGGAGTCTTCATTTTAATGTGAGTGCTCATGATTTACTACATATATTGCAAAATATCAATTCATGTCTTTAGGAGTTAAACTTTTTTTAATGAGGAAAAAATTGCTGAGTGCACCTTTAAACATTTATAAAATAAGTAAAATAATACTACTACAAAGAGTTTTCAAGTAGTATTAATACATAAATGAAAACCATGGTTACACTATTTTTTATGGCTAAATAAATATGTTTATAATGTCTATATTTTATTCATATATATATATATATATATATATATATATATATATACAGTATATATAGTGCATTCAGAAAGTATTTTGACCCGTTAATTTTTTTCAAATTTTGTTATGTTGCAGCCTTATGCTAAAATGCTTTACATTTTTTATTTTAATTTTTACATCAATCTACACTCCATACTCCATAATGACAAAGCGAAAACCATATTTTTGATAACTTTGCAAATGTATTAAAAAGAAACAACTGAAATATCACATTGACATCAGTATTCAGACCCTTAACTCAGTACTTAGTTGAAGCACCTTTGGCAGCGATTACAGCTTCAAGTCTTTTTGGGTATGATGCAACAAGCTTTGCACACCTGGATTTGAGGATCCTCTTGAGCTTTGTCAGGTTGGATGGGGACCATCGGTGGACAGCCATATTCAGGTCTCTCCAGAGATATTCGATTGGGTTCAAGTCCAGGCTCTGGCTGGGCCACTCAAGGACATTCACAGAGTCCCTAAGCCACTCTTGCATTGTCTTAGCTGTGTGCTTAGGGTCATTGTCCTGTTGGAAGGTGAACCTTCGGCCCACTCTGAGGTCCTGAGCACTCTGGACTAGGTTTTCATTAAGGATATCTCTGTATTTTGCTGCATTCAGCTTTCCTTCAACCCTGATCATTCCCCACCGCTGAATAACACCCCCACAGCATGATGCTACCACCACCATGCTTCAACATGTGGTGCCTGGTTTCCACCAGACATGATGCTTGGAATTGAGGCCAAACAGTTCAATCTTCATTTCATCAGACCAGAGAATCTTGTTTCTCATGGTCTAAGAGTCCTTTAGGTGCTTTTTTACTTTCTTGCACTGAGAAGAGGCTTTCAGTCTGGACGCTCCAGCCTAAAGCCCAGATTTTGGTTGTCCTTCTGTAAGTTTCTCCCATCTCCACACATGATCTCTGGAGCTCAACCAGAGTGACCATTGGGTTCTTGGTCACCTCTCTTACCAAGGCCCTTCTCCTCCAGTTGCTCAGTTTGGCCAGGCAGCCAGCTCTAGGAAGAGTCCTGGTTGTTCCAAATTTCTTCCATTTAAGAATTACATTTTTTATGCATTTGGCAGACGCTTTTATCCAAAGCAACTTACAGTGCCCTTATTACAGGGACAATCCCCCTGGAGCAACCTGGAGTTAAGTGCCTTGCTCAAGGACACAATGGTGGTGGCTGTGGGGATTGAACCAACAACCTTCTGCTTACCAGTTCAGTGCTTTAGTCCACTACACCACCACCACTCATTACGAAGGCCTCTGTACTCAACACAACCCTGTCTCTGAGCTCTGCAGGCAGTTCCTTTGACCTCATGGCTTGGTTTTTGCTCTGATATGCATTTTCAGCTGTGAGACCTTAAATAGACAGGTGTGTGCCTTTCCAAATCATGTCCAATCAATTGAATTGGCCACAGGTGGACTCCAATCAAAATGTAGAAACATCTCAAAGATGATCCAAAGAAATGGGATGCACATGAGCTAAATTTTATATATATATATATATATATATATATATATATGTATGTATGTATGTATGTATGTGTGTGTGTGTGTGTGTGTGTGTGTGTGTGTGTGTGTTTGCTTTTTCCTTATGGTCAATAAAAAAGCTATATAAAAATAAAGTTTATTATTATTATTATAAAATACAAATTTTAAAATCAATTTGATAATTCAATTAATAACCAACAAATGTAAACAATCAAATGTCATGTGATTTGACAGCTATGACAGAGGGGAATATTTTCAGTAAATAAATACTTATAAATATTATTTATAAGTTATTTTTAAATATTACTTATAATATATATATGATTATATTATATACAATGTATATTATATTATACATATAATTATATAACCTTTATAATTTTGGTTTATTCATCACACAAAGCTGTCATTAAAAAAAATTGGAATATTATATATTATTTGGGTTTGGAATGACAAGAGGGTGAGTAAACAATGATGGAATTTTTATTATAGGGTAAACTATTCCATTTAATGAGTCATGGTTTCTGTCTGTTTACTTTTATATGTCTCAATACTCAAAGAAGTGGTTATTTAGTATGTGTGTTAAAGAATTGTGTACAATGCATCTTAGAAAACCTCTGTCTCTCTTTCTCTGTCAGGTTGAAAGTGAAGGTGGATGTTTTTAGTGCCTTTGCTAAATTTCTTGCAGGAATTCCAGCCTGCAGGACGTTAGACAAGTCGAGCAGGTGAGAGAGACAAAAAGAAGGTGTAAAAATGAGTCAATCAGTTATTTATGCATCAAAACGTCATCAGTCACACACAGATATTTGAACATGATGTTTCTGCAGGTGTGTTTTAGCTGCTGGTTTTGATGGGGGTGAAATCTCAATACCTACTTACTGTTAGTATCAACACTGCAGTCTTAACACAAGCACATTCAACCCCACGGTATCGAAGACACAACATCAGGCTGTACCACCACAACATTTCAAGGACATTTAAATTGTGGCGCAGAAGGTTGCCCCATCCCGGCTGGGAGATTTCCTGATCTTGTTCCTCCTCTCTGAACTACTAAAAAGCACTTATAATTATTTGTCTAGAGTAAAAAGTGGTCAACAGATGGTAAACATGTACAGTACTTAATAACGTTATCTGCTGGCAAGACATGTTAATACAACAACACAAATACATTCTACCTAAAACAAACGAGCGAATCACTTAAAGAAGTCTATCTGTCTGTCTGTCTGTCTGTCTGTCTGTCTCATTCTATCTATCTATCTATCTATCTATCTATCTATCTATCTATCTATCTGTCTGTCTGTCTGTCTGTCTGTCTGTCTCATTCTATCTATCTATCTATCTGTCTGTCTGTCTGTCTCATTCTATCTATCTATCTATCTATCTATCTATCTATCTATCTATCTATCTATCTATCTGTCTGTCTGTCTGTCTGTCTGTCTGTCTATCTATCTATCTATCTTCTGTCTGCCTTTCTATCTATCAGTCTGTCTGTCTGTCATTCTATCTATCTATCTATCTATCTATCTATCTGTCTGTCTGTCTGTCTCATTCTATCTATCTATCTATCTGTCTGTCTGTCTGTCTCATTCTATCTATCTATCTATCTATCTATCTATCTATCTATCTATCTGTCTGTCTGTCTGTCTGTCTGTCTGTCTATCTATCTATCTATCTTCTGTCTGCCTTTCTATCTATCAGTCTGTCTGTCTGTCATTCTATCTATCTATCTATCTATCTATCTATCTATCTATCTGTCTGTCTGTCTGTCTGTCTATCTATCTATCTTCTGTCTGCCTGTCTATCTATCAGTCTGTCTGTCTGTCTGTCATCTATCTATCTATCTGTCTGTCTGTCTGTCTATCTATCTATCTATCATCTGTCTGTCTGTCTATCTGTCTGTCTATCTGTTTATCTATCTATCATCTGTCTGTCTGTCTATCTGTCTATCTATCTGTCTGTCTATCTGTCTATCTATCTGTCTGTCTATCTGTCTATCTATCTGTCTGTCTATCTGTCTATCTATCTGTCTCATTCTATCTATCTATCTATCTATCTATCTATCTATCTATCTATCTATCTATCTGTCTGTCTGTCTGTCTGTCTGTCTGTCTATCTATCTATCATCTGTCTATCTGTCTATCTATCTATCTGTCTATCTGTCTGTCTATCTATCTATCATCTGTCTGTCTGTCTATCTGTCTCATTCTATCTATCTATCTATCTGTCTGTCTGTCTATCTATCTATCTATCTATCATCTGTCTATCTATCTATCTGTCTGTCTGTCTGTCTATCTATCTGTCTGTCTGTCTGTCTGTCTATCTATCTATCATCTGTCTGTCTGTCTCTCTGTCATTCTATCTATCTGTCTATCTATCTGTCTATCATCTGTATGTTTGTCTATCTGTCTGTCTATCTGTCTATCTATCTATCATCTGTCTGTCTGTCTATCTATCTGTCTCTGTCATTCTATCTATCTATCTATCTATCTATCTATCTATCTGTCTATCATCTGTCTGTCTATCTGTCTGTCTATCTATCATCTGTCTGTCTGTCTGTCTATCTATCTATCATCTGTCTGTCTGTCTATCTATCTGTCTCTCTGTCATTCTATCTATCTATCTATCTATCTATCTGTCTATCATCTGTCTGTCTGTCTATCTGTCTATCTATTTGTCTGTCTATCCATCTTATAATTTATATTTTAAAGCCTAACAAATCCCTTTTTGTGAATTTATTATTATTTGCTTAAAAAGTTGCTATTTCGCTTTAAAATAAATGTAACTTGATTTGCTATTGTGTTGCACTATTGACATTTCAATCTCATGTATTTATCTGTTATTTATAACCAACATGTTGATTTTTCTACTGATGAGGGAACAACCATATGAAACAGAACAGGGTACAGCCAGGGGATTAGTTATTATATCATGCTATGCTACATTACATTATAATGTTATATTAATTTTTTTTTAATTTTATTTATTTATCACACATTTGCACATATACAGTGAAAATCTTTTTTTCACATATCCCAGCTAAGCTGGGGTCAGACTGCAGGGTCAGTCATGATACAACACCCCTGGAGCAGATAGGATCAAGGGCCTTGCTCAAGGGCCCAACAGTGGCATCTTGTTGGTGCTGGGGCTTGAACCCCTGACCTTCTGATCAGTAACCCAGAGCCTTAACCACTGAGCCACATATACAGTATATTATCTATAACTTATTTTTCTTTATCTTCCCAAACATAGATTAACACTGGGCTTCAAATGTCTACATTCAAAATATGGGATTTAAAATCTGATTTAAACCTGAAAATAAACATAGTTTTATAATTTTCAAAAATGTGTAACAAAGTAATGTTATGATGTATAAGAATTATTTAAAGTTCTGAACTATTAGGTCACCGTATACCTGTTAGCATATTTGTGACATTGATCATGTTAACTCGTTTGTACAGACTGTGCATTGAAATACACAAGATGCTTGAATCATGCTCGATTGTATGATCATCAGGTTTTATTCATTTTGGTCATGGACATACCAAATACTACGAAATTTGTATTAATCTTTCAGTTCAACTTTTAACTCAAATTATTATGCTGATAATATACTGTCATTTGTGATGGGGGGAAAACTACAACAAAATGCAAAATATAAGCATTTTCAAGTGATGTTTGAACCCCATTGTTTGGAATTCGCATAAAATATGTTCCAAATTAACCAGATAATATTCATTACATTGGGCAATGCCATAATTATAGAAACCAAACAATACATGTTCAAAGCAAAGTTGAAAATAACCATTATTGGTTGTAATCAGATTACAAGTAACTTTCAAGTGAGTTAATTACTTTCAAGTACATCGCTTGGGTTAGACACATTGCTAAAATAATTTTATTTATGTAGAATACTTTTAAAACATGAATTACAGTATGTGCATATGTACGTCTGTTTGTGTTTATGTTACAGCTGAAGACTGACTAACGAGTCATTGTAAGGGATAAATGTGTGATGATGAGCATGTGACGAGTGCGACAATGAACGAGGAGAAAATATAAACATTATTTTGTATTCCATGAGCGGCAAAACAAAAACTTTTCTGTGAAAAGTGTCTAAGGAAGTAATTTAAAAGTAAAATCATTTGTAATGTGATTCATTTTCCCATGACGTATTGAGTAGTGTAATCTGATTACAATTTTAAAGAAGTAATTAGTCATTTTTAGTGGATTGCTTTTTTTGGGTAACTTACCCAACACTGAAAATAACACAAAGTATTCTTAAATAAATGAACAAAGTTCCAGAAAAAAACAAAACATAACTCATAAGGACAATACTACACTGAGAATCACAGACTGAACATGATACATCAATATCATTGCTACATTTTTACAGGTATTAGGTATATGGAAAATGCTTATTGATGACCTTAAAGGTGCAGTAAGCGACTTTTTCTTGGACAGGTATTTAAAAAACGTGACAGCTCTAGACTTTGTAAACAGCAAACAAAAATGTGTTCACAGGCCACGGTCTCTGACGCTTTCTGCCTGTCAATCATTCTGCACGCTCTCATATTATTGTAGTTGCAGCAAATTATTGAGGCTTAATGCCATTTTTATGCCATGTTGTTCATAACAGTTGTCAGTTGAGGGCGCTGTTTTGCTGCTGTTGTTTTTGACAACCATTTCTGCTTATCGCTCTCAATAAAGCTCATTTGGTATCTTTGGAGTGTGGGGTTTTGGAAAGACGGCTCAGTCTCTTTGAAGTAGAACGGCTGAAATTTTTATTAAATATTTATGGATACATTTATATATTTTATTATAAATAACTATATTCCCCCAATATTTTCTTTCATTTAAGACATAAAGCTGACTATTACAATAAACTCAAAACACCTGAACATAAATGTGGAAAAGGGCCTGATACATTGATTATCAATATTCTTTTATAACATGGAATACTGTTTTGAGATTTTGTCACGGTCCTGCCGATTGGATGACATCACTCTGTACCTGTTTGTTTATTCCAGGCGGAGCACAAACCTAAGCCTAACCTTTCCCTACCCTACCCTACCTACCCTAACCCTAAACCTAACCTACACTACCCTACCTACCCTAACCATAACCCTAACCTACACTACCCTACCTACCCTAACCATAACCATAACCCCATACCCTATGCTAGGGGGAAACAGATTCCAAAGGGGAACACAATTCGATACAACACTGGCACACTTGTGATTTCCTCAGGTTACAACACAGATAGAACGAGAAAGACAGAGACGAACCTGTTAACCAAACCGGTTTAACCAGTTTCTACATAACTTACTAAGGCGTGACTGAATGTACAAGTGTGGGAGGGAGAGAGAAAGATTCATTCGACCTCAAGTGTTCGTTCAGAAGTATATACACTTACAAGACAGCAAGGACTAAAATAAGGTACAGTGTGTTATCTGTTATGTAGAATGTGTGTGTGTGTGTGTGTGTGTGTGTGTGTGTTGGGGGGGGGTGTTCAATATAGGCAGGGCAACTCAATCAAAATGTTCAGGGATCAATATTGTTTTTATGAATGGGTGTGCATGAGTATTTATTTAGCTATAGTCTGGGGACAAATTTGTCTTCAAAAGTGAGGTAAAACTGGCAAAACCTTCCTTTAGGGACATTTGGGGATGTTCTCATTTGGAAAAATAATTCAGACATGTAATAAATGTTGAATAAAATGCTAATAGGTTTCTGTTAGGATTTGGCTGAGTGTATGTAGTCATTATAATTAGCTTTATATAAAAAAAACAGTACATTTCTATGGTATGTTCTCAGTTAGATTGCTAAATAAGCATTTGTGTTTACAGTATGTTGTCATTCCTGTAGAACTTAAAATACAAATTAACATTTGTTGCATAATGTTGATTACAAAAAAATATGTATATACTTTTTTCTTATATATATATATATATATATATATATATATATATATATATATATATATATATATATATATATATATAGTATATCCTTTAATGCAGAAAGGTTTATGTGAGTGTTAGGTTTAAGGTAAGAGGATAGAAAATATCATTAGCTCAGCATAAAAACAACAGAAGTCCATGGAACGTCCCCACCATTATAGAAAAATTAATGTTGTGTTTGTATGTTTTAGGATCTTTGCGTCCAGCATGGATGTTTCTGGCATTCCAAGCCCCCCGTACTCCCAAGCCCCAAACCCACCCTCATCGAACCCCCCACCACCCTACCCGGGCATTAAAGGTGAGTGTGCGATTGTGAGTGTTCAGGCGTGTAAAATCATCAGTAATTTCAGAATTATTGTAAACAGATTATTAAAATCCCTCTTCTTCGTTTCTAGCTAACGGGATAGTAAACGGGCAGGCTGATAAGTCATTCCTCAGAGCTCAGATGGAAGTGGTGAGTACACACAAACACACTTATCTAAATGTGGTAGCATACCATAAACTTGTAAACTTGTAAACTTTATTGCATTATACTAAAGTAATGCAATAAACATGAACTAAACTACATAAAATACACTGCCTGGCCATTTAAATAAGCAGACACTTAAGAGCCTATGATTGGATCATTATTGCGGTGATTAATATGTTTCAGATGGCAACAATTCTTTTAACCCTAACTGATGCAGTGTGTTGCTTCTCATTTCTTAAACAACCATGTCGGAAGACGTATCCCTTGATCGTAGAAAAGATGTTACTGTGCTTCAGAAGGGGCAAAATATTGGCCTGCATCAAGCAAAGAAAATAACTAAGGAGATTGCTGAAATCACTGGAATTGGGTGAAGAACTGTCCAACGCATTATTAAAACCTGGAAGGATAGTGGTGAACCGTCAGCTTTGCAGAAGAAATGTGGTCGGAAAAAAATCTTGAATGATCGTGATCGGAGATCACTCAAACGCTTGAAGTCACATCGTAAAAAATCGACAGTAGAACTCACGGCTATGTTTAATAGTGAAAGTAAGAGCATTTCCATATGCACAATGAGACGAGAACTTACAGGATTGGGACTAAACAGCTGTGTGGCCACTTGTTAGTGAGGCTAATCGGGAAACAACGACTTCAATTTGCTAGGGAGCATAAAGATTGGACTGTGGAGCAATGGGAAAAGGTCATGTGGTCTGATGAGTCCAGATTTACCCTATTCCAAAGTGATGGCCATGTCAGGGTAAGAAGGGAAGCGCATGAAGCGATGCACCCGTCATACATAGTGCCCACTGTACAAGCCTCTGGAGGCAGTGTTATAATCTGGGGTTGCTTCAATTGGTCAGGTCGAGTCTCAGCAACATTATGCGGCAATAAAGTGAAGTCAGCTGACTACCTGAATGTACTGGATGACCAGGTTATCCCATCAATGGAGTTTTTCTTCCCTGATGGCACGGGCATATTCCAGGACGTCAACGCCAACATTCATCGGGCTCAAATTGTGAAAGAGTGGCTCAGGGAGCATGAGGAATCATTTTCACTACAGAGTCCTGACCTTAACCCCATTGAAAGTCTTTGGGATGTGCTGGAGAAGACTTTACGGAGTGGTCCAACTCTCCCGTCATCAATACAAGATCTCGGCCAATTAATGCAACTCTGGACGGAAATAAATGTTGTGACGTTGCATAAGGTTGTCAAAACAATGCCACAATGAATGCACACCGTAATCAAAGCTAAAGGCGGTCCAATGATATATTAGAGTATGCAACAATGCATATCATTTACTGATACAACAAATAAGAAGACACTATTCCTATAAAATATAATATAATGTGATGGTTCACGCAGGGAGTTCTGGAAATGCACGATTATTGTTTTTCATCGTGATTTTAACAATAGTTTACCGGAAAAAGATATTTATTCTGATAATGAAATTGTTCTAGGGTTTAAAAGTATCGCTATCGCTATCGCTATCGTTCAAAAGATCACAATTAATCTGAAAATCGATAATTTTATCCAGCTCTAAAGACTACAGAACAATTTCCATTCTGACGTCAACAATCAATAACTCATTCCATTAGACACCACATTAATATCACTTTTCACAGCTCAAAACTACATAATCAATGATTTCTTCCTCTCTTTTTAGTATTGTTAACTGCCCTCTCTCTCTCTCTCTCTCTCTCTCTCACTCTCTCTCTCTCTCTCTCTCTCTCTCTCTCTCTCTCTCTCTCTCTCTCTCTCGCTCTCTCTCTCTCTCTCTCGCTCTCTCTCGCTCTCTCTCTCTCTCTCTCTCTCTCTCGCTCTCTCTCTCTCTCTCTCGCTCTCTCTCGCTCTCTCTCTCTCGCTCTCTCTCTCTCTCTCTCTCTCTCTCTCTCTCTCTCTCTCTCTCTCTCGCTCTCTCTCGCTCTCTCTCTCTCGCTCTCTCTCGCTCTCTCTCTCTCTCTCTCTCTCTCTCTCTCTCTCTCTCTCCAGGATGTGCTTAATCATTGTTTTGATGACATTGAAGCGTTCATTGGAAAATTGCAGCAGTCAGCAGAGGCTCAGATTATTCTCTTCCAAAGGAGCCAAAAAAAGAAGAAAAGTCAGAAGAAAAGTGCAGACGGTACGAGTCTACATGGAGGAAAAGTCAAACATGAACTGAAAATATGACATCACTTTAAGGCTGGACATATTTAAAATAGCTTTTTTATCAGCTTATCAGCTCAAACAGACCTGTTATCAGTTCCTAGTACGCTCAGAACATCCGCTGCTATGAAGTGTTGTGTTACGAGAGTGTCAGCTGTAGGCTGAATCCTGATATACTCTCAATAAAAAACAAAAACATACCTGGATCATTGTAAAAACACCTGATTCAGAAACACACAGACTTAACAGACCTGCACATCTTTAATTTCTTTAGATATCTGCTCTTGTATTTATCGTTTTAATATGACACAAATGATCAGCTGTGTTTGTTGTGTGTTTTTGTTTGTGTAGAGGATCTTCTCACAGCGAAAGCCAAACCACCTTCTGAGAAAGAGTTTATCGACACTTTCCAGAAGTTTAAATACAGCTTGAGTCTGCTGGTGAGTCACATATTTGATTTCTTAAATCCGAAACAGTTCAAAGTTCAAAACATCTCATTTCAATGTAGCAATTAAATTATTAAAACATCATTTTAAAGATGAATTATTTATTATTTAATTACAATATTTAAAAATGTATTTTCAATATTTATTTTAAATTAATTTAGTATTTTATAATAATGTTCAATATTTTTTATTTACTGTATATAATGTATTAATATTATAATTTATAATATTTTATAGTATATATAATATTTAATTGGGTCACACTTTATTTTGTATTTACATAGGTAATCAATTTCATTTGCTGTGTAATTATTTTGTAGAGCTGCTTGTACTTACATATTGTTATTGTTATTACTGTAGTAATTATCAATAGTAACATGTAATATGTGTAACATGGAAACTGTAAAATAAAATGTTACCTTTAATTGTTATATTTAATATTATTTAATAGTAATTGCCCAGAGAGATTAAAGGGATCGTTCACCCAAAAATGCAAATTCTCTCATTATTTACTTACCCTGATGCTATCCCAGAACACAAATGAAGATTTTTAGAAGAGCTCTGTCAGGTCCTTATAATGGAAGCACACAGGTGTCAGCACTTTTATGGTCCAAAAGTCAAATTTAGGCAGCATAAAAGTAATCCACACGATGCCAGTCGATCAATGAATGTCTTCTGAAGTGTATCGATAGGTTTACGTTAGAAACAAGTCGAAAATTAATATGTTTTTAACTTTAAATCGGCGCTTCCTTCCAGAGCTCTGACACTGTTTGAAATGGCCGAACTCTCGCGTGACGTTCGTTCTTCTGTTGTAAATAAGCGCCGCTTCCAAATTCTCAACGTTTTAATTATCGACTTGTTTCTTACATAAACCTATCGATTCGTTTCAGAAGACATTCGTTAATCGACTGGAGTCGTGTGGATTACTTTTATGCTGACTAAATGTGACTTTTGGACTGTCAAAATGCTGGCACCTGTTTACTTCCATTATAAGGACCTGACAGAGCTCTATCTTCTTCTAAAAATCTTCATTTGTGCTGAAGAAAGACAGGCATACACATCTGGGATGGCATCCCAGTGAATAATGAGAGAATTTGCATTTCTTGGGGGGGGGATTTTTTCCCCTTTTTCTCCCCAATTTGGAATGCCCAATTCCCAGTGCGCTCTAAGTCCTCGTGGTGGCATCTTATCACACGGCTCGTTGAGCGTGTTGCCACGGAGACATAGTGCGTGTGGAGGCTTCACGCCATCCACCGCGGCATCCACGCTCAACTCACCACACGCCCCACCGAGAATGAACCATATTATAGCGACCACGAAGAGGTTACTCCATGTGACTCTACCCTCCCTAGCAACCGGGCCAATTTGGTTGCTTAGGAAACCTGGCTGGAGTCACTCAGTACACCCTGGGATTTGAACTAGCGAACTAGCGAACTCCAGAGGTGGTAGCCAGCGTCTTTTACCACTGAGATACTCAATGAGAATTTTATTTTTGGATGAACTATCCCTTTAAAGAGCTATCTTTAAATAGTTTTAAATCCAGTCTTAAAAACTTTTATTTGATTGACCTCACTATATAAATTTGTATATATTCTAATTGTATATATATATATATATATATATATTAGGGCTGTCAATCGATTAAAATGTATATGATATGATATGAAATGATATGGCGATTAATCAATCAAATAATCACAATTAATCACAGATATAATTTTTGGCAGAGAAAGGCCCTTTAATAATAATAATTTAATATATAATGATTGAATAATTATAAATACTTATATTTGGGGCCTGGGTAGCTCAGCGAGTATTGACGCTGACCACCACCCCTGGAGTCACGAGTTCGAATCCAGGGTGTGCTGAGTGACTCCAGCCAGGTCTCCTAAGCAACCAAATTGGCCCGGTTGCTAGGGAGGGTAGAGTCACATGGGATAACCTCTTTGTGGTCACAATTAGTGGTTCTCACTCTCAATGGGGCATGTGGTAAGTTGTGCGTGGATCGCGGAGAGTAGCATGAGCCTCCACATGCTGTGAGTCTCCACGGTGTCATGCACAGCGAGCCACGTGATAAGATAAGAAAATGGGATAAAAAAATAAATAATAATAATAATAAAAAAAATAAACAAAATAAATGCTTATATTAAAAAAATTATATATAATATATTGTAGCCTAAATATAATAATTGAAATAATTAAAATGCATTTCATTATTGTGGCAGACGAGTAAAGCATTGATAATAGTGGCTTTAGAAGGCAATATATAATTTATTTCCATATTATTATTATTATTATTATTATTTTTACAGTCCAGTTTTGCAATTGAATTCGTCAATTTGTCTGTAATAGATTTATTATAAGGGCTTTTTTAAGGACGCGTCAATGTACAAAAGCATCAGACGGACGCTTTTGAAGCGTCTCACTTTGGTCACATCTATGTTTTTAGGACACCGTGTCAAGTTAAACATAGTTTGAAACTTAGAAAAACAACTCAAGATCCCTGCATTTGAAATTGAGCTCCATCCAGCTGTGCTTGAACGCAAGAATGTGTTCTCATCTTGTGCTGTACCTAGTGTCAAGCAAGCCGTTATTAATAATGAACATTATTATCATGAATTAATTTAATATCAGTTTCAACAGCTTAAAATTCTGTTTAAAATAATTCTGAGTGGCTCCAAATGTGCCACTTATTGATTTGACATTGTATTGTCCTAAAGTTTTAAGCAGTGCAGTGACACATTTTTTTCTGTCAGGTTTCCATAAGCACACTGTTTGTTTTTTAGGCACGGTTAAAATCTACAATCTCCAATCCGACCTCAGAAGAGCTCGTTCATCACGTCTTCAAACCGCTTGAGATGGTGAGTATTAGTGAGTCAGATTGACATGTATTCGTGTGAATTGATATGTTTGCACATGTTTCTCCTGTGCAAACAGCTGGCTTTAAAGGCCTTTGTTGTATTGTATTGTTTAGAGTGTTTGATCAAAAGGGGTTTATAAATGTTTGCACGCTGTTGTTTGGAAAATTTGTCTATTGACCAGGAAAGTGCACTGTATATGCATTTACATAGACTTCACCTGCATGTGTGTGTGTTTGTAGATCGTGAAGGCGACAAGAGGTCCTGGTTTAGCTGCATCCGTGTCCAGTCCGGCTATGACACAAGGAGCCGTGACTCTGCTACAGAATAACCTGACAGCACAGGAAAATGAGTTATGGGTCTCACTGGGGCCCAACTGGACACATCAGAGGTATGTCTGTTTAGATTACAATATAAAAAAGTAAATTCATCATCCACCCACTCTTGTTTGCTCATGTTATTCAAAATCCATGTGACCTGCTCCATCATTTTAAGTCACTTTGACCCAGAAATCAATGGAATGGATTTATACACGGTGTATCATATCAAACATTAACAGAATTAATTCAGAAAAACATAAACCCTTTCAGAAAATTGCAAGTCTTACCTGCTCATGTGAAATGCATTTCTGCTTTCCTCACCCTGAAAAAACAACTGATCATTTCTATGGATGCCTTTAACATCTTCACTGACTCCACATATGACTCATGTTATATATTTCATGTTTTCTAAATTTCTAAAGTTTTGTGTGGGTAGCAGACCTATATACCGACATTACAAATGTTGTCAGCCACTGACTGTGTCTTGTGAGACACAAAGTTTTATTCCTGCAGGGGGCGCTAGGCGCTCTGAAATCCGAATCCTCCATGCATCCGCATTTAAATCTCAGAATGCTTTATATCCCTTTGGAGATATTTTACACTGGATAGTTATTTTTAATAAAAAATTATAATAGCAAGAATTCATACCGGTGAATGGAAATCCGCCTCAGCATCATCTATAAAAGCATTTATAAAAATCCTCATCCAGTAATAATAAACGACTGTGATTGGCCCATCCTGGCAAACCCTGAGAAAAGTAACAGGTACCGTGTGACACCAGTGCAGCGCAATGCCTTATCTCATAAGCGCAAAGTCAATGGCCATGAAGTGTTGGTATTTTCGTGCAAGCGTGCGCCAAGTCTAGGCGCAAGTGGGTTTGGCGAAATCGCACATGCAAAGAGCTAATCGGTTCATCTCCGTCCAATTATACGGTCCATTTCCTGTCAAGCACCAGCGATATAAACAAAGATAGTACATTTATAATAAGTTGGTAGTGTAAATGGACTGTATGCAATGAATAAGAAGAATAAAAATATGGATTTACATTATTTTGTGTGTTCTTGTTAAATGGGACACATTTCTTTTATACGCATGGAAAATGTGCTTCAGGATATGGATTATTAATCAGTTTCATCTACTGACATACAAATCATGGCTAGTATTAACAGTGATTGTATCGGCACGCACTTCTACCGGTCGACATTGATTTTTAAAAATGACATTTACTTATTCAAACAAGAAAAAATTAAACCAATATATTTCAAAATTCAAGTTACACTTCAAACAAAACGAAAATATAATCAAAATAACGAAGTGGTCAAAAAAATCATACCAAATCCAAACATTTTACTCTCTCCTTCTTCCACCAGCCCCTTTTGCAGTGACTTAAACATAACAATAAAAATAATAATAATAATTGAAAAAATAAACTATAACGTCTAGAAAATGTAACATAAATCTCATATTTCTTTGGTTTCAACAAACGGCTTCAACAGCGATTGTCAAGGACATTATTTGATGTTTTGTACTTTCAGAATTTGGACATGAACTTTATTACCACCTGCTGGTGAAATCTCCAAATGCAGGAACTGAGTTTAGACTTTGCGCTGAGATAAGAGGTGGTATTGAAACGTCTTAGCGCAATGACATATTTCTCAGTAAAATAGCAAATTGCACTTTGCGCCACTTCATTTACATACAATACACCCACAGTAGCGCAAACACTCCCACCCACGCCCATTTGCGCTTTGTGCTAGCACGAAAATTGCACTAAGAATTAGCGCTCTTCTGAAAATTGCTTAAGATGTTGCGCATGGTCACAGCACCTTGCGCTGCGGTTTGTGCACTCACGAAAGTAGAGCCCTAGATCTCTGCGATGGTAGGAGTAGAAACATAACAATTATATCGTTAGAAAGTTGCAACTTTTCATTTTTACTTTAGTGCATAAAATTCAAAATGTGTTTCTGGTTCAAAGTGACCCAAAATGATACAAGTCACACATGCTTTTATTTCTTCTGTTGAACACAAAATAATCAAAACAACCAGTAATCTAGCAAAATGTCTAAAACTCTTTACCATATAATGGAAGTGGATGGTGACTATGGTAGTCAAGCTCTAAAAAAGCACGATAAAAGTACCATAAAACACAATGTATACATTATTCCAAGTATTAAGAAGCCCTAAAAGAAGCCTCACTTTTCAAGGAACAGACTGAAATTTAAAGGTGATGTTTGTACTATTAATAAAACACCTTCTGTTATTAGTAAACCATTCATAGGTTGATTTCCTCTAAAAAATAGGAAATCTGTTTAAAAAAAAATCTGTCATTATTCAATTATGTTTGGTGGCACTAGTGACACCCAAATGACAAATTTCACCATTAAGTTGTTATCGAAATCTCGCTTGCCCTTCTGCACATTCAAAACTGTTCATGAAGAATACAGAACGAAAAATAGCATCATCCATATTTTGATCAACATGAGGTTGAAAAGATGATGACTACAAACTATTCCTTAAATATGTACACATACTTACGGCTCTGTTTTCCTGGAGATCTGATCTACGGAGCCCTGTGGCGCCGTACACACCTGTGTTTCTGGATGGATGGAAGATTCCGGGGTCAGAGGTCGCTGGTTGGGTCGACCCGGTGGAATCACAACACAGACAAGACACAGAGCTCTCTAAAGTAGAGGTAACCACCATGAACATTATAATACTGATAACTATGAGACAGCATGATAATACAAGATAGACAACGGACATAGACATATCATCCAATAAGGAAATGCTAAACCCTGTCCTTAATCTGTCAAAAGAGACATATAAAGTCTCTAATGTTGGATGGATTGATCCTAAACGATCCATTCTTCCGATAATGATGTTGTAACTAATAACTACCGGTAATGCATTTCATAAGATTAAAAGTAACTATATGAGCAATAAAATGTTATGTTCTATTACACATTTTGTGGAAAATAGCCTATGAAAGGCTTAGATAAAGTTGTCTTTCCACATTTAGCTGGAATAGAAACTATTTGAACAACAACTACACACTTCAACTTCCTTTCCCAGTCCACTCAGACCATTTATTCAAACTAAACTGAAAAAAATGAGTCATTCAATTGTCGTAGCATTGACTTTCATTTCAACAGCTATTCAGTATTCAGCTTGACTCGCCCTAATGAACTGCAGTGTGAACTATGCCAGTGACACACATACAAAAACAACATCAGTGCAATTACTTTGTCCATATATCCTAGTGTGATGTTGTGACTAATAGGTTCTCTCTCACACACCCAGCTTACGCCCTCTCAGCTCTCCGATCATCACTCTCCTCCTGCTCAGACCGCAGAACAACAGTAAGTTTGATACACACCTGAATGAAAAACTTCAAAGTTCTTTTATTTAGCAGAGTTTGATATGTATGTGGTTGCCATAATAGTGCATTTTTATTCTTCATGTTGCTGTGTTGCTCTGTATTGCACTGGTGAATGAAATGCAAACAATCATTCAAACATCTCTTTCTCTTTCTGTGTCTGTTGTCTCTGACGGAGCTTTTCTCAATGAGTTTCTGTCCATTTTTAGTCTCAGTTCTTGAGGTGGTTATTGTGTGTCTGCATTAAAATTGTGTTGTAATGAATAAATTACAATTATAAAATAATGGATTTGAGGTAACCTCTGTCTTTCTCTCTCTCTTTGTCTCAGAGATGGTGCTGTTGTGAAAGAAAGGTTATATCGCTGCAGTTATGACTTTGTTGCACGAAACAACAGCGAGCTTTCAGTACTGCAAGGAGAAAAACTAGAGGTTGTCTATATTCTCTCTCTCACTCTCTCTCTCTCACACACAAACACACACACATGCATGCACGCACACACGCTCATACTTACTTTGCTATTTAAATTGAGACACACCATGCACTTCTATTGCTTGTATAGTCAGCTAAATATAATTACTATACTGTAGACTTACCCTTCCCATACATTTTTTTTCTAAATAATATAATATAATATAGTAAATATACTTGATATGAGTGTAAATAATATTTATAGTAAATATATACAGTATGTAATATTTTTATTTATTTAAAAAATCTATTTTATATATTATAAATTGTAAAAAAAAAAGATATACTGTTTATATATATATATATAGTGTAAATAATATTTATAGTAAATATATACAGTATGTAATATTTTTTATTTATTTAAAAAATCTATTTTATATATTATAAATTGTTAAAAAAAGATATACTGTTTATATATATATATACATATAGTGTAAATAATATTTATAGTAAATATATACAGTATGTAATATTTTTATTTATTTAAAAAATGTATTTTATATATTATAAATTGAAAAAAATGTATATACTGTTTATATATATATATATATATATATATATATATATATATATATATAGTGTAAATAATATTTATAGTAAATATATACAGTATGTAATATTTTTTATTTATTTAAAAAATCTATTTTATATATTATAAATTGTTAAAAAAACGTATATACTGTTTATATATATATATATATACATATAGTGTAAATAATATTTATAGTAAATATATACAGTATGTAATATTTTTATTTATTTAAAAAATGTATTTTATATATTATAAATTGAAAAAAACGTATATACTGTTTATATATATATATATATATATATATATATATATATATATATATATATATATATATATATATATATATATGTATGTATATATATAGTGTAAATAATATTTATAGTAAATATACACATTATGTAATATTTTTTATTTATTTATTTTAAAAACCTACTTTATATATTATAAATTATAAAAAAAAAATTATATACTGTATATATATATATAAAATATATACAGTATATATTTTAATAAATTAAAATAAAGCCTATTATTTATTTATTTTTATAAAAGGGAGGTTTTGTCAGTTTTAGCTCTCTTCTAGGGACAATTTTCCCCCAAACCATAGCTAAGTAAACACAACAACACAAATACAAATGGAGTCTTGTGTATATACTCCCCTCTCTCTCTCACACTTTGTAAAATATATTAATAACATATAACAAAATACTTCTAATAACCTTGATATTTCTATGTTGCAGGTGATTGAGTCATCTAAGCGCTGGTGGAAGTGTCGTAATAAATTTGATGAGGTGGGATTTGTGCCGTTCAACATTTTGGAGCCCAACACACACATGGACAGCCCTGAAACACATAAAACTCCAAAGGTACACACTTATATCGACAAACTCACATCAGACACATCAGTTCAAAAAATTTTCATCTTCTCCTCCTGAAATGTCCCATTTCTCTCTGTCTGTCAGCCGCCCGCTGCTCCACCAATCTCCAACACCCTGCCCAGCCTCTCCGCCTTGAGCTCTGACCCTAGCTATCCTCGACCACGCAGCATGGCCCTCGGACCACAACATCACGAGGACACGGAGAAAGGTACAACACACAAATATAACACAGAAAGAGAAAGAAGTTTTAAATTGGCTGATTGTGCCACAGTTTTAAGCACTTCTGGGAATCAGTTTCTTTTGTCATCATCAGACAGTATAATGTCTTATTGTCCTGTTATTTCCTGTACCTGTATCTGGATTAGCTCACAGGCAGGTTTAGTCTTGTGCACATATTGACTCACTGATTCTACATCAGTGATGCAGGTAAATGATGAATTACTGCAACGAATAACCAGTGGGAAGAATTTGTCACCCCGTCTGACGATTCCTCGCTCCATGGATACATCAGCTCCACTGGATTACAATTCGCCTCCTGCAGAAGTGGAAAACTGGCTGCGAAAGAAAGGCTTCAGTGATCCGTGAGTCTTAAAACACACAGGAAACACTTTACAACAGCAATCAGTGAACTAGTAATAAATTATTGTCAAATTACAGTCTGTCTGTCTGTCTCATTCTATCTATCTATCTATCTATCTATCTATCTATCTATCTATCTATCTATCTATCTATCTATCTGTCTGTCTGTCTGTCTGTCTGTCTGTCTCATTCTATCTATCTGTCTGTCTGTCTGTCTCATTCTATCTATCTATCTATCTATCTATCTATCTATCTGTCTGTCTCATTCTATCTATCTATCTATCTATCTATCTATCTATCTGTCTATCCGTCTGTCTGTCTGTCTGTCTCATTCTATCTATCTATCTATCTATCTATCTATCTATCTATCTATCTGTCTGTCTGTCTGTCTGTCTCTCTGTCTGATTCTATCTATCCATCTGTCTGTCTGTCTGTCTGTCTGTCTCTCTGTCTGATTCTATCTATCCATCTGTCTGTCTGTCTGTCTGTCTCATTCTATCTATCTATCTATCTATCTATCTATCTATCTATCTATCTATCTATCTATCTATCTGTCTGTCTGTCTCTCTGTCTGATTCTATCTATCCATCTGTCTGTCTGTCTGTCTGTCTGTCTCATTCTATCTATCTATCTATCTATCTATCTATCTATCTATCTATCTATCTGTCTGTCTGTCTGTCTCATTCTATCTATCTATCTATCTGTCTGTCTGTCTGTCTCTCTGTCTGATTCTATCTATCCATCTGTCTGTCTGTCTGTCTGTCTCATTCTATCTATCTATCTATCTATCTATCTATCTATCTATCTATCTATCTATCTATCTATCTATCTGTCTGTCTGTCTGTCTATCTATCTATCTATCTATCTATCTATCTATCTGTCTGTCTGTCTGTCTGTCTCTCTGTCTGATTCTATCTATCCATCTGTCTGTCTGTCTGTCTCTTCTATCTATCTATCTATCTATCTATCTATCTATCTATCTATCTATCTGTCTGTCTGTCTGTCTGTCTCATTCTATCTATCTATCTATCTGTCTGTATGTCTGTCTCATTCTATCTATCTAGCTATCTATCTATCTGTCTTTCTGTCTGTGTGTCGTTCTATCTATCTATCTATCTATCTATCTGTCTTTCTGTCTGTCTGTCTGTCTGTGTGTCGTTCTATCTATCTATCTGTCTTTCTGTCTGTCTGTCTGTCTCATTCTATCTATCTATCTATCTGTCTGTCTGTCTGTCTGTCTGTGTGTCGTTCTATCTATCTATCTATCTATCTATCTATCTATCTATCTATCTATCTATCTGTCTGTCTGTCTGTCTGTCTCAATCTGTCTATCTATCTATCTATCTATATGTCTGTCTTTCTGTCTGTCTGTCTCATTCTATCTATCTATCTATCTGTCTGTCTGTCTGATTGTATCTATCCATCTGTCTGTCTGTCTGTCTGTCTCATTCTATCTATCTATCTATCTATCTATCTATCTATCTATCTATCTATATGTCTGTCTGTCTGTCTGTCTGTGTGTCGTTCTATCTATCTTGATAGATAGAATGGTGGTCATGAAAAAAAATTAGCCAAATTCAAAATATGGGGCCACAAAATGCCCTCGTAACTCATTCTTCTTCTTTTTATTTGTATCATCTAATATAGTTCTTAATATTATTTTATGGTCCTAATTATAAATATTATGGCAAAAACATGAGCTGATGTTGATTTTATTGTTAGGTTAAGAGTAATACATTTTCAATCTTGAGAAATTGTTTTAATGAATTGATTAAATGTATGTATTTGACATAAATGGATTAGACAGTGTGTTTGAAATGTTTAGAAAAAAATATGCCCTCATAAAGGTCAAAAATGCCTCTGAAAATACTGAAGTACTTGTTTATGAATGGCTGTTATTGGTGATGTGTTTGTAGGACAGTTCAGTGTTTGCGAGTGCTGGATGGAGCTCAACTCTTCTCTCTGAATAAAGAAGAGCTGCGTGCTGTTATTCCTGAAGAGGGCGCTAGAGTCTACAGTCAGCTCACAGTACAGAGAGCCCAACTGGAGGTGTGCACACTAAACACAGCACACAGAAGCAGGCTAACTGCAGAATCGCATACTTCATTACTACTCTTACTATTTTTGCAGTATTTATATAATGCAGAAATAGTAAAAGTAGTATGGTGGTATGCTATTCTGAACATAGCAATACACACTATACACCACAATACTTGTATACTAAATATAGGATCTGTTATGAATAGCATACTACCATCCTACCCGTGCTAATGTGCATGTGTACTGTGCACAGTATATAGGTTTTCTACAGTATGCAGTGTACATGCATCTCTTTTTCCGACTCAATATTTGATCAGACTGCCACAAGTTAACCAATTTTTACATAAAAGTGGATTCAAAATGTAGTTTTTGTCAAAATGTTTCCAATAATTGGACATTGTTGCATACTACCATTATTGTTGCATAGAATATTCTGCACACACACTTGCTCATAAAAAACACAGACCGACAGACACTAACTCTAACTCTAACTCTCTCTCTCAGGATGCTCGTAGAGCGACAGAGTTGGAGGCTGTGATGGAAAGACAGAAGATGAAGGTGGATCTGAAGCTGGAGAGTGAAACTCTATAAATGTATCTGTTCATGATTAAACATGCACACTGACATGCAGACTAATGTATATATACATCTGCTGTCATCTCTTTATTCTCTCTCCGTCTCACCCACGAGTGTGCTTGCACAAGATCTTGTAAGTGTTAATGTAACCTGCTTAGTAGATTATTTTCATTTGAAATTTAGCTTTATAGCATGAAAAGCAGCACAATTATATACAAACTTTTACATTTTTATTGTAATATGGATTAATATATTCTCAACCAATAAATATAATGCACAAATGTGATGCGAGCTGAAACTAGAAAGTCATTTTTCTGCCTGAAGGGGGCGCCATAAACACACCTGATTTGACACCACAATCAAGATTTTATAAGTAGTTTGTTTCTCACCAGCTGCATTTTGTTAATTGAAGTGTGGAATGTGTGTGTGTGTTTTGATTTAGACAGCTGCATGGGTGTGTGAGAGAGATTAATCAGGTAATTTCACTTTTATTAGCTGTTTCAACGGCAGTGAAATATTTACAGTGTTTCCTGCATCGCTGTTTTGCAACTGAATCTCCAGCGGCACAGCAAAATAAATTATATTTTATCTGAGATTGAAATATATTATATTTTATTTTGAGATAAAAGAGAGTGTACTGCATAATAACGCCAAAACTGCACGTCTTTCTGTTGCGTTTTGTTTGCTGTCTGCAGTCAAATACAAAAATAAAGCACTATTAGCATAGTCCGATTCGCAAACAAATGATCCTTTTGAGCTGATTCTTTTAATGAATCGCTCAAATGACTTACCAACTCACTAGTTACCGGTTTGAATCAGTCTGATTAATTTTTCACTGTGTGAACTCATTCAGGGGTGCGTTTCCCATACAATGACATAACTCACTGTGTAACCACCATATTACGATGCATCATTGTAGAAATTAACTAGCTAGACACGACTGTTTCCCGAAACTGAAATAACTATGTTGCACATCCGTTGTTCGAACCACGTTGGTTGAGCTGTCTTTAATGATGTTACTCAGCAATAACTTCAGCAAATATTAAATCAGAATAGCTCATTTACGATGGCACCTCCCATTGGTATTCACGGTCATTTTTGACCGGAAGGGTCAGATAATGTAACCCCTTTTTTTATGCAGTAAGAACAATAAAATTATGCATTTCTTTGGGGAATTTATGCTATTTTGATCTTATTTACATGTAAATGTCTAAATTTTAACATTAATTTGTATATACAAATACACAAATGTTTGGGAAAAATAAGAAAATTCAGAATCTACACTTCTATAAGTTAAAACATGAAGAAAATATGAGAATGTGACATAAATTGGAGGCAGACTGATGCCATCTGGTGAGCAAAATATAAATAACATGACTTGAAAACCATGTCATGCCAGTAACAGCCAGTATATGACTGTAGTCACTGACTGTGTAGTCTGATGGCTTGTTGTAACCTAATTTTATACTTTATCACAAGATATGCATTTGGATATATATTAAGACATTATCAAACTATTATTTGTCAAAGTTTAGCATTTTTAAAATTGATTTGAAGTGTCAGTTTTTGCAGTTAATGTCATTATAATTGCAATCAGACCTGACCATGGTGTTACAAACAGAAGACACAGATTAAGCATTTTTCTACCAATAATTTATTTCAAACATAAAAATGTATTAACTCAAAGTAAATGCATAATACTGTCAAGAAAATGAACATCTAGAAACAGAAATGAACTGCAAAATTCTGAAAATTAAATTAGAGTATAAAACAGAAGAATCAGAGTAAACATTCTGCAATTTCAAACTTTCTATAGTAAACATTTTTGTAAATATTTTGTGTGTGTGAGTGAGTGTGTGTGAGAGAGAGTGTGTCAGATTGCTATCATCAGCTGGAAAACAACAGATGACTTGTAATGCCAACAAAGACCAAAAGATTTATCGATGCCCTTGTACTGTGTGTGTGTGTGTGTTCTGCATTGTGAGTGTGTTATTATCTCTCCCCTTCATTTCTGACTGTGTGTGTTTAGCTTTGTGACTGATTTATTGTTTTTCTTTTGAAAAAAAATGTAAAAAAAAAAAATGTAAAAAAAAAAAAAGCTCTGTGTTATGGTCTCACCAGTTCATTTTTGTGTGTGTTTAAGTTTTATTGATTGTATTTGACAGATCAAAAAAAGAATTGCTCTGTTTTCTTGTTTTTCTCATTCATTTTCAATGGTCGGTCAATTGTGACCGCAAATACCAAAGGTGTTTCTGTTTTTTTACGACCACTTAGACTTATCGAATCAAGCCCAATTTTTTAGTTTTATGTTTAGATGAAAAATGGAGGAAAAGTCACCAAGTCTTGTACTACTCAGATAAAGGAAAC
This sequence comes from Myxocyprinus asiaticus, assembly GCF_019703515.2. NCBI lineage: Eukaryota > Metazoa > Chordata > Actinopteri > Cypriniformes > Catostomidae > Myxocyprinus > Myxocyprinus asiaticus. The sequence goes on from NC_059384.1 coordinate 3,010,555, forward strand.
CATTTATTTCATTTATGACCAAATACTATAGGAGGGTTAAATGCATGTAAACGTGGTCACAGTCTTGACAGAATGAAACATATATATGGAATAAAAGATATAGAAGCCTCCTCGAAGTCAAATGATGTCCACACAGCAAACTAATAAGAAACTATGCTTCTAACCACAGGTTAATCACAGGAGAACTGTAGTTCCAACCACACAACTCTGCGATGCTGTTTGCAAATGTTTGTTGGAACTACGGTTTCAGGAAACACCAAATCGTTGAACTATGTTGGAAATGATGGAACTTGCGACCACAGTTGGCTAACTATGCTTTTGGGAAACGCACCCCAGAGCAGTTACTGAATCAACATCTGATTCAACTACTGAACTGCAAGTCTTTCCTTTCAGTCATGTTTGACTCAAAGCAAGAAATGTTTTGTGAACTAATCAACTTTTGTGTACACAAGAAATGTAAATCAGTCATTTAACTTGTTCATATGACACGGTTAAGGCTACTTATTCTAATGTTTTATTTTTATTTCATTTAAAATATGTTATTTTTATAGTTACCAATTTCCATTGTGTTGACACAAGTATGTGAACGCAAATGCTTCCAGCTACACAAGCTTAATTTCACACGTCGCTGTGTTCCAAAATGTGTCAGAGCGCTTTTCTTAACTTAACGTAAATCAGGCCAGAATCATACACATGCAAGTATGCAAACACAGATGATGTGAATTCTTGGCCAATGCATTGCAAGTTTGCAGTCTCGTTGTTCAATGCCATTAAACCGAATGTGTTATTATTCAGGTAGCTAGCTATAAACATGTTGATGGTTTAGCTAACTTTAACTAGCTTAGCACAATTTTCTTCAAACTGTTCCTCCACCATGACAGTTGTTGACCTGAAAGAGAAAAGTTACTATAGAAGAAGACTGTAGCTATAGCGCCCCTTGTGGCAATGCTGAGAAAGCAATGTATTTAACACATTTTGGAATATATCAACTTTTGCAATCAAAAATGTGTTGGCCAAGCATTCGAGTTCACGTCCCGACTATGATACGCTTCGCTGCACCTGTTCAACATTCTTATTGGCGGTGTGATCTGTGTGTGTATGTGTGTGTGTCAATATCCAGACTGGATATTTCACATGAGAGCAGGAACATGACCTCTGACCTTTGATCTCTGTTGAGTTCATGTTTCTGTTGAGTCTCTTAGGTTCTCACGGCCTCTGCAGGTGAACATCATTTCAAACACATTCCACGATCCTGCACCTGCACCCTGCGCAGTGTGTGTGTGTGTGTCACTCAGCAAGCCGTGATAACGATACAAAGCCTCTTTGGATGCGAGCGCTCACTCTAACACCAGACACAGAGAAGATGATGAAAATTCCATCACAACATCTCTTTTCTCGCTCTCCTTCTGTTTTGCTCCAACATGGAGCGGGATAACGCACACAATATTGGACAGTCATCTAACATGCTCCAGAAATTTTAATTCTAGCAGAACATCACAAACATTCCAATGGAACATTTTGGAGACTGCAAATATTCCATACAAGTATTACCAAGGTTTAATGTACAGTAAAGCAAAACCTCTTTCTTTGTCACAGAATACCTTTTGCATTTTGAGAATGTATTTATTATTTATATAAATTATAATAACAATAATACTTATAATAAATTATATACATTTAATTTATTTTTAAAAAGTTATAAAATTAATTTATGTAAATATACATTTAATTATTATGAATGTATTTTTTATTGTTATTCATTAATGTTTTATAAATAATAATTAGTATTATATTATTTATTATTATTATTATTATCACTATATTATTATAATTATTATGAAACTATTAATAAACTATTATTAATATAAATTAAATAAATTATATTAATAATTTATATATATTGAGGTCATTCCATAGCATCTCTGTTGGGTTAAGGTCTGGGCTCTGACTGGGACACTCCAAAAGGTGGATTTTCTTTTTTGATGCCATTCTGTAGTGGATTTACTTCGATGTTTAGGGTCATTGTCCTGCTGCATCACCTAACTTATACTGAGCTTCAACTGGCACACAGCCACCCTGATATTATCCTCTAGGATATCCTGATAAACTTGGGAATCCATTTTTCCCTCGATAATGGCAATTGGTCCAGACCCGAAGCAGCAAAGCAGCCCCAAATCATGATGCTCTCTCCACTGTACTTCAGTGTTGGGATGATGTTTTCATGTTGGTATGCGGTGCCCTTTTTATGCCAAACATAGTGCTGCATGTTCTTCCCAAACAATTCAATCTTAGTTTCATCAGTCCACAAAACATTTTCCCAGTAACATTGTGGAGTGTCAAGATGGTCTTTGGCAAACTGCAGGTGTGCAGCATTATTTTAATTTTTTTTGGGAAGCAGCAGCTTCCTTCATGATGTCCTGCCATGAACACCATGCCTGTTTAATGTTTTCCATATAGAAGACTCATAAACAGAGATGTTATCCAGTTCCAATGATTCCTTCAGCTGTCATTCTAGGGTTCTTTTTTACCTCATTGAGCATTCTACGGTGTACCCTTCGAGTCATCTTGGCTGGACGGCCACTTCTAGAGAGAGTACCTATAGTACTAAATAGTCTCCATTTATAGACTTATAGAATTTGTCTAATTGTGGACAGCTGAATATCTAAGCTCTTTGAGATGTTTGAGTGCTTTTTATAAGTCAAAGTAGCTCTAACCCACACCTCCAATCTTGTTTCATTAATTGGATGCCAGGTTTGCCAACTCATGACTAGCCTAGGGGGTTCACTTACTTTTTCCAACTTACACCGTGAATGTTTGAATGATGTATTCAATATGTACAAGAACAATAAAATAATTTGTGTGTTATTAGTTAAAACAGATTGTGCTTATTCATTATTATAACATAAAGATCAAACCAGATTTTTAGACAAATATAAACATAAAATTCCAAAGGGTTCACATACGTTTATTGCTACTTTATATATATATATATATATATATATAATTATTTATAAATTGTTTTTCTATTTGAAGATATCCCTGGATGTCCCCAGAGGAAGATTTTGTAAGCTTTAGCTAAAATTTGGGGTCAAATGTAAAATGATGTACACACTCAAATGTTTATTTAGCCATTTAAATAAAGACATATTATAGACTTATATTATAAACCCTACCCCTAATTTTTTGGGGGGTATTCTTAGAATAAATACATTTTAAAAAATGTTGTTTACACTACATAATACATTGTACATTATATTTAATTATAATTTATAATTTATATTACATTATAATTAAATTTATCTTATATAGTCTTATTCCCAAACTATAGTTATATATGTGTGTGTGTGTGTGTGTGCTGTATATATAAACACACATAGCGGGTGGTCTTTAGACAATGAAGACAGTGTGTGTGGATGAATCTTTGATTATGTTTGTAAAGAAGTTTTAGGATCATTGTCAATAAACTAAAATGATTTTTATTTTTAAATTTGGCAATAATTAAACCACAGCACCACCTAACAAGTCCACTGGGAATACTTAAAAGGAATGTGTGTATGTGTGTGTGTATCTGGCAAACTTGCCTCTTTTCTTGGCAAAGGAAATTAGGAGCTAAAAATTGATTTCATGCTGTAGAAAGAGAGCTGGAGAGAATGATGAGAGAGAGAGTCACCTGACCACGTGATGGATGGTGTGTATGGACACAATGGCTAACACAGACGCGCTCAGGGTTTGAACGAGCTGTCTGCTGCTTTTAAAGCCTTTTGTTGCGCTTCTTTCTGTCTTTCTGTCAGATTGTGCTGTTTGTTTTTCCATAGCAGCGTGGAAACCCCGCCTCCTCCGCAGCACCATGGCGACGCGGCCTTTGCATCCCCAGAAAACTCTAAACGCACGGATGAACCTTTGTGAGCACATGAGGATGTGGGTCTATACACCGATCAGCCACAACATTAAAACCACCTGCCTAATATTGTGTAGGTCCCCCTTGTGCAACCAAAACATCACCAACCCGCATCTCAGAACAGCATTCAGAGATGATATTCTTCTCACCACAGTTGTACAAAGCGGTTATCTGAGTTACCGTAGACTTTGTCAGTTCGAACCAGTCTGGTCATTCTCTGTTGACCTCCCTCATCAACAAGGCGTTTCCGTCCACAGAACTGCCGCTCACTGGATGTTTTTAGTTTTTGGCACCATTCGGAGTAAATTCTAGAGACTGTTGTGTGTGAAAATCCCAGAAATACTCAAGCCAGCCTGTCTGGCACCAACAATCATCCATGGGATTATCTAATCAGCCAATCATGTGGCAGCAGTGCAGTGCATAAAATCATGCAGATACAGGTCAGGAGTTTCAGTTAATGTTCACATCAACCATCAGAATGGGGAAAAAATGTAATCTCAGTGATTTTGGAGCGTGGCATGATTGTTGTTGCCAGATGATATATACGTATATATTTAAAGATACCAGTCTTTCTACAGTATCGGTAATACCACATAGAGACTCAGTTTGGTATCCATTCGCTGTCTGCTGGCTACTTTCCAGTAATCGGGCATATTTGCACGCATGCAAGAAGAGCACTTGTGACTTGCAACTGTGGCTGTGTGTGTGAATGGTCAAAATGCCTGTCTTGGTAAGATATTGGAAACTGTGTTGAGTTGGTCCATCCAGATGCAATAAATACCAGATATTATATTGAGTAGATGTGCATGAGAAATTTGCCATGAACCTCAAAAACTTTGCAGAATCAGGCAACTATTTAGCCTATCTAAACTAATTTGAAAAAAATCAGACAAACTATTTCTAATCACTGAATGTATCTAAAGCAGAGTCGAAAGTTAGTGGGACCTTTTAGTTTTACTTCCAGGAATATTGAAAAATTTACTCTATATAAATGACACCTGATGACAACATATGTATCCATAGAGGTCTGCACTGAAGAAGAAAAAAAAAAAGGACATTGTGGTATAGCAGAAAAGATTAAGTACTTTCTATATTTAATAAGTTAGTTTAAGCATGAACTTGAAAATATTAAGTAAATTCTACATTTTGAATTTACAGTTCAAAGTAAACATTAATGCTCTAGCTCATATATACATATTATTTATGATTGTTTATTTTTACAGTGCATTTACAATCATGTTCCAGTTGTAATGTAGAAAAAGCTAATTTCTGTAAATTTCACAGGTAAAAAAAAAAAGAAGTTAATTTTACTTAACTTTTCGAAGCTGGTGTTCCCAGGGCTTGAATAATTAATGAGCTAGCATGGTTTCACTGTTTGCAAGTTGATTTATACAATTTTTATTGTTGATTTTCTTGTTTTGTGAAGTTTGAAGTTCAAAAAATTATCTGGTTGGTGTTTTATAAACCAAGTGTTCATGTCTGCGTGCACAGCTCTGAATCTTATATCTATCACCATTAAAGCAAGGTGATGTTGTCTAACAGACGACATAGCATGAATTAAGCTTTTCTCTGGAAGGCTTCTGTTTTTTAAGTAAACCCCACTAAAAAAATAAAAATAAAAAAATAAAATAAAAAAATATATAATTCAGTGTGGGCTAAGCCCCAAATATCCCTGACCCTAGAATAACCCCTGTAGTATAGTATAGTATAGTATAGTATAGTATAGTATAGTATAGTGTAGTGTAGTGTAGTGTAGTATAGCAATGTATAGTATTTTATAGTTCAGTATTGTATAGTATAGCATTGTACAGTATATTATAGTACAGTATTCTATAGTATGGTATGGTATAGTCTATAGAACTTTATAAGATGATTGGGTATATTATACTGTAGTGTAGTATTGTATAGAATAGTATAGGATAGCATTGTATAGCATAGCATAGTATAGTATAGTATAGTATGGAATGGAATGGTATAGTATAGTATAGTATAGTATAGTATAGTATAGTATAGTATAGTATAGTATAGTATAGCATTGTATAGTATTTTAAAGTTCAGTATTGTATAGTATAGCATTGTACAGTATATTATAGTACAGTATTCTATAGTATGGTATGGTATAGTCTAGTATAGCACATAATAAGATGATTGGGTATATTATAGTGTAGTGTAGTGTAGTGTAGTGTAGTATAGAATAGTATAGTATAGAATTGCATAGTATTTTATAGATCAGTTTTGTGTAGTATAGCATTGTACAGCATTGTATAGTATTTTATAGTTCAGTATTGAGTATTATAGCATTGTACAGTATATTATAGCACAGTATTCTATAATATGGTATGGTATAGTCTAGTATAGCACATTATAAGATGATTGGGTATATTATAGTCTAGTCTAGTATAGTATAGTATTGTATTGTATGGAATGGTATAGTATGGTATAGTATAGTATAGCATTGTACAGTATTTTATAGTTCAGTATTGTGTAGTATAGCATTGTATAGCATTGTATAGTATTTTAAAGTTCAGTGTTGTATAGTATAGCATTGTACAGTATATTATAGTACAGTATTTTATAGTATGGTATGGTATAGTCTAGTATAGCACATTATAAGATGATTGGGTATATTATAGTGTAGTGTCGTATAGTATAATATAGTACAGTATAGCATTGTATAGTATTTATAGTACAGTACTGTATAGTATGGTGTGGTATGGTATTGTCTAGTCTAGTCTAGTCTAGTATAGTATACAGTATTATAGTATAGTATGGAATGGTATGGTATGGTATGGTATGGTATGGTATGGTATAGTATAGTATAGTATAGTCTAATCTAGTCTAGTATGGTATGAAATGGAATGGTATATTATAGCACAGTATTCTATAGAATGGTATAGTATAGTCTAGTATAGCACATTAAAAGATGATTGGGTATATTATAGTGTAGTGTAGTGTAGTATAGTATAGAATAGTATAGGATAGCATTGTATAGTATTTTATAGTACAGTATTGTATAGTGTGGTATGGTATGGTATGGTATGTTATGTTATAGTATAGTATAGTATAGTCTAGTCTAGTCTAGTCTAGTCTAGTATTGTATGGAATGGTATAGTATGGTATAGTATAGTATAGTATAGCATAGTATAGCATTGTACAGTATTTTATAGTTCAGTATTGTGTAGTATAGCATTGTATAGCATTGTATAATATTTAAAGTTCAGTATTGTATAGTTTAGCATTGTAGAGTATATTATAGTACACTATTCTATAGTATGGTATGGTATAGTCTAGTATAGCACATTATAAGATGATTGGGTATATTACAGTGTAGTATAGTATAGTATATAATAGTACAGTATAGCATTGTATAGTATTTTATAGTTCAGTATTGTATAGTATAGAATTGTACAGTATATCATAGTACAGTATTCTATAGTATGGTATGGTATAGTCTAGTATAGCACATTATAAGATGATTGGATATATTATAGTGTCGTATAGTATATAATAGTATAGTATAGCATTTTATAGTATTTTATAGTACAGTACTGTATAGTATAGTACGTTATGGTATAGTCTAGTCTAGTCTAGTATAGTATAGTATACAGTATTATAGTATAGCATGGAATGGTATGGTATGGTGTGGTATGGTATAGTATAGTATAGTATAGAATGGTATGATATGGAATGGTATTGTATAGCATTGTATAGTATTTTATAGTTCAGTATTGTATAGTATGGTTCTGTGTGGTATAGTCTAGTTACTAGTATAGCATAGTACATCATGGTTTGGTATATTATAGTATAGTATAGCATAGCATAGTGTTGTGTAGTGTATATGGTATTATGCAATGTAGTAAAAGTGTAGTGTAGTGTTCAGTCCTGGATGCTGATTTGTCAATACAGCTTTCCAGTCATGCAAGAATACTCTTTTATTTGTAACATTTATGATGTGAAACTCCTGTACACCAGTTATTGTACATCACTGTAGACTTTTTACCTTAGTTTATACATCAGCGACTTTGTCTTGTAGCAGAGGGACTATCTGTTTTCTGACCAATGGAAGATGGGGCAGTGTTGGGAAAACCCATTTAAAAACATACAGTTATTGTTGCAGTTCTATGTGGTGATGCACTAGCCAAAGAAATGAAACCTTTCACCTTTAAATAAAAAAAAACAAATACATACAGCTTACTAAGAAGAAAAAAAAAACATCAATCTAAGCAGTGAGTCTCCTTAGGTTTACCTGTATCAGTGTTTCATACCTTGGCACTCGTTTTTCATTGTTCTTGGCAGAATTGATCAAACTCCATCAGGTTGGAAGGAACCTGATTCCACAATGCTTAAGTCATTCTACAGATGCTCAGTTGGACTGAACTCTGCACTGGGACTTTACTCATTTGGTTTCAAATCTCTCCAGTGTATATTTCATGGCATGTTATGGGTCACTGTCATGTTGAAAGATGAATTATCTTCCAAGTCCCAGAGCTCTTCCAGACAGCAGCATGTTCAACTTCAGGATTTTTCTTTACACTGCTCCGATCATTTTTCCGCCAGCCTTTATGCCTGCCACAGTAATATTCCCCCAAGCATGATGTTACCACCAGCACACTTCACTGTAGGGATGCTTCTCACAAGTTATGTGCTGTGGCTAGATTACACCAAACATTGTGAAAAGCATCAAGTCCCAAATGTTCAATTCTGGCCTTATCAAACTGTAGAATCTTCCTCTAAAGTGTCCCAAAGGGACTTTCACATGCATTTGGTCAGACACCAGCTGACATGTGATACAAGTTTGTTTGAACAGATTCCTTCAAACACTGCAAGCAAACTGAAAAAAAAAACAAAAAACAAAACATGAAATGGAAGGTTCGAGAATTGCCAAGTCAAATCCCAGACTCTGTGGGGAACTCAAGCATGCCATACATGCAAGAAAACCTTTAAACACTTCAAAGTAACACACAGCGCACAACTTAGAGAACACACACACACACTCTCTCTTTCGTATAAAAAGACTTGCTTTAATTTGAAGCACCTGTGAGCTCTTTCATCATTTATTGCAAAACTCTTCTCCTTGTGTGACCCACGTAGACTAACCAGCGCTACAAGAACCCTCTGCCTTTCACCTGAGTTAATTGTGCATTTAAAAAGTATATGGCCATTACATTTAGCTGAATGAAATGTTATGCTTTTAAGCTTCATCACTAATGACTGACGACATGAGGGTGAGTAAATGATGACAGAATTGATGACAAATCCAGAAAGACATGACAATGGTGTGGAAAACAGCTCTAGAACAACCATAGTATTTAATTTCAAGGGTGTTTGTGTCTCTTTCAGGACTCTTATAGCTGCATTACTAAACGTGTTGAGTTGATTAGAGCTGCACACTATCTCTCTTCACCATCTAATGAGATACGCAAACTCAGGAACTGCTTTTAGGATAGAGGGACTGCATTTTGAATTATAGTCACTCAGTGTTTGTGTGTGCTTTGGTAATCTTCAAGATGTGCTTTAATTGATTCTTGTTGAAATAAAGGATGAAGCTTCCACTTTACAATTTGTAAGATGAGAGAGAGAGAGAGAGAGAGAGAGAGAGAGAGAGAGAGAGAGAGAGAGAGAGAGAGAGAAGGAGGTATCCTGTACCACTATACCTGAGTTTCTTTGAAATGATAGAGTTTAAAGAAAAGAGAATTGCTTTAAGGCAGAAGCACTAAAAAGCTTCTACTGCAGACAGAGTGTCCATAATAGTGCAACACAAGGAGGCGTTAGACATTTTGGACTGATTTTGTAACACAACACAGATATAACCAGATTTTTACATACTCTGAAGAACATTTTACATTCTTGCAATGGCAGACCACTGCTATGCAGTTGCTAAGGTGTTGTGGGTGGTTTTTAATGTGTTTAAAAGTTATTAAGGTTTTTTGGGAGATTGCTTGAACATTTCTAAATGGTTGCTATGGTGTTCTGGGAGGTTTCTAGAGCATTTCTACAGTATGTGGTTGCTAGGGTGTTTAGGGAGGTTGCTAGGAGATTTCTAGGTGGTTGCTAGGGTGTTTGGGGAGGTTGCTAAGGGATTTCTAGATGGTTGCTAGGGTTTTCTGGGAGATTGCTAAGGCTTTTCCAGGTGGTTGCTGGGATGTCTGGGAGGTTGTTGGGGCTTTTCCAGGTGGTTGGTAAGATGCTTTGGGTGGCTGCTAGGGCGTTTCTAGATGGTTGCTAGGGTGTTTTGAGAGGTTGCAAGGGTATTTCTAAGTGGGTGTTTGGTGATGTTGCTAGAGGATTTCTAGGTGGTTGCTAGGGTGTTTGAGGAAGTTGTAAGGGTGTTTCTAGGTGGTTTCTATGGTGTTCTGGGAGATGGCTTGGGCTTTTCCAGGTGGTTACTATAGGGTGTTCGTGGTGGTGGCTCGGGTGTTTCAAGGTAGTTGCTGGAACATCTGGGTGGTTGCTAGGGCGTTTCTAGGTGGTTGCTTGAGTGTATCTAGGTGGTTGCTGGGATGTCTGGGAGGTTGTTAAGGCATTTCTAGGTGGTTGCTAAGATGTTATGGTTGGTTGCTCGGGCATTTCTAGGTGGTTATTTGGGCATATGTAGTTGGTTGTGGGACATCTGGGAGGTCGCTAGGGTATTTCAGGGTGGTTGCTAAGATATTATGGGTGGTTGCTAGAGCGTTTCTAGGTGGTTGCTGGGACATCTGGAAGGTTGCTAGGGCGTTTCTAGGTGGTTGCTAAGATGTTATGGGTGGTAGGTAGGGCGTTTCTAGGTGGTTGCTGGTACGTCTGGGAGGTTGCAAGGGCGTTTCTAAGTGGTTGCTAAAATGTTATGGGTGGTTGCTAGGGTGTTTCTAGGTGGTTGCTAAGATGTTAAGTGTGGTTGCTCGGGCATTTCTAGGCGGTTGCTGGGACGTCTGGGAGGTTGCTAGGGCATTTCTAGGTGGTTGCTAAGACGTTATGTTTGGTTGCTAGGGAGTTTATAGGTGGTTGCTAGGGTGTTTTGGGAGGGTGCTAGGGCATTTCTAGGTGGTTGCTATGGATGATTTCTAGGGTGTTTCTAGGTGGTTGTTAGGGTGTTCTGGGTGATTGCTCGGGTGGTTATAGGTGATTGCTAAGATGTTTTGGAGTTTTCTAGGGCATTTCTAGGTGGGTGTTTGGAGAGGTTACTAGGGGATTTCTAAGTGATTGCTAGAGCTTTTCCCGGTGGTTGATATAGGGTGTTGGAGGTTGGTTGCTAGGCTATTTATAGGTGGTTACTAGGGTGTTTGGGGAGGTTGTTAGGGGATTTCTAGGTGGTTGGTAGGATGTTTTGGAGGTTGCTAGGGGATTTCAAGATGGTTGCTAGGGTGTTCTAGGAGAATGCTAAGGCTTTTTCAGGTGGTTGCTAAGATGTTTTGTAGGTTGCTAGGGCATTTCTAGGTAAGTGTTTGGAGAGGTTGCTAGGGGATTACCAGGTGGTTGCTATAGGGTGTTATGGTGGTTGCTGGGGCATTTCTAGGTGGTTGCTTGGTGACTGATTAATTTAGTTTGCGAACGTGTTTACTATTACATTCAGTCAGTGAACGAGAAATATGAGTCAGTGTATGGAGGTGAATGAGAACAATTCATTCACTTAAAAGAATAATTCAAAAAGACCTGCCAAAGAGTCTAAGATAACAGTGGTCTGCTGCATCCTCAGCAATATAGTGCTCAAAATCGGCACCCCAAGATCGGAATTGGATGTACAAATTGCGTTCAGTACGGATTTTGAGGGCACCTTTGCGCCATTGCCTGATCTGCATAATTCCTTTAGTGAACGGGCCGCTAAACCAGCGCAGACAGCATGTGCAAATAACCAGCTCTTTTACCAGGTGCAATTCATTATTAGTGAACCCCAATAGTGATGCTCGACTTAGCAGAAAACACTAAATGAAAATTTGCTGCCATTGTCTTGAAGCCTTCATTCTACAAACCCTTGTGTTGTCACTTACAGTTAACTCAGGATAATTAATTTAGTGAGATGATGTTACAGCACTTGTAGATAAGAACATTGAAGGGCTATTTCACCTTAAATGCTTGGCTTTTAACAGGTGCTTTGTATTTTAAATTACCTACAGTACACTAATTGCAGGTTCAATCCCACCGGAGTTGCCTGGAGTTAAATGTCTTGCTAAAGGGTACAACGGTGACAGAGAACGATTGTAATCTCTATTACTCTTCAGGTTCTGGGTCGCCCCTACTTGGACTGGAAACCGTAACCTTTGTGTTTGCAGCCCAAAGTCTAAACCTGGCACACATACACACTCTTACAAATAAAGCTTCCAACTAGATTAGCATTTCCTGAAGGAAACAGCAGTGCTTGCAAGGAAGCAAAAAAAATTGTGTTCCATTTTTTGGCAAGTTTAGGTTTTAGGCTTTGGTAAGTACAAGTTAGTTAATTCAAAATGAAATTATCTGTCTGCTCTTTTTCTTTAAAAGATAATTACATTATAATAAGTACCAAAAAGGGTTTTCACACTGATGATTTTGGCTCTAATTCAGATTTCTCTCAACGATTACGGTTCCTTACAGGAAGAAATATTTGGAAATAAGAAACACAATTCTTATTAGATGTCCTCAACACTCTGTTACCAGTCACGCTGTACATTTAAATGAACCAGTTCATAAGAGTCACTCGTTCAGGAATCGTACTACACTGGTTTCGTGTTGTAGATTCAAAAGAACCGACTCATATGAATCATTTGTTCAGAAATCGGACCACAGTAGTCGCACTGTATTTTTCGCGCTGTACATTTAAATTAACCGGTTCATAAGCGTCACTCGTTCAGGAATCAGACTACAGTGGACGCGCTGTGTGTTCTCACACTTTAGATTTAAAAGATTCGACTCATTAGACTCATTTACGTATTAGGAATCGGATCACACTGGTCGTATTTTTCACAATGTACATGCAAATGGACCGGTTCATAAGAGCCACTCATTCAGGAATCAGACTACAGTGGTTGCGCTCTATGTTTCATGCTTTAAAAAGTACAGGCTCATAAGAGTCATTTGTTTGGGAATCTGATTACACTGATCGCGCTGTATGTTTCACGTTGTTGATTCAGTAGCGGTGTTGCAGTGCCGCTGAATGGTAGAGCAGGAAAAACTGTCAGAGCAGTCTGATGTCATTACTTTTTAAGTTTCACACAGACTTTCATGTTTAGCATTTCATCTATGTTCTGATGCTTTAAAAACCACTAATCTGACAAACCTATAATGAAACATCAATAACTTTTAAATCTCCAAAGAACTATTTAGCAACTGAAGAACCCTATATAGCCAAAAATGGTTCTTTAGAAGAATAATTATTTGCTGTTCCTAAGATCCATTGAAGAACCATTGAACCTGAAGAATCTAGCATCATAATGAAGCTTACAGATTCTTAACAAGCCATCTTTAATCATCATCAATAAACTATCAGTTGTTTATTGTGTCTATAAATCCTTACTTTGTGATTTTAACACACAGGAAGTGTACTCCAGTCTCCACTAAAAGATCATGTGTGTGTGATGTGGTGTGTGTGTGTGTGTGTGTGTGTGTGTGTGTGTGTGTGTGTGTGTGTCTCAAGCCAATCTAAGCAGACTCATTCTCTAAGGACAACACCACGACCACCTGAGAAAACAGAGTAAAAGCACCTAAACTCTCCAAACTCCCTGTACGCACTCTTATATAAATAATACGAAATGTCAATCTAATGTATACAACCCAACAGAAACGTGCTAGTGTTTTTATACATTTCAGTCATTGTATTATTAAAACTACTTATTCTGTGTTTGTTTCAAAATGACCTCCAATCACTTGCATACGTAACCAGCGTATCCTCGTTGCACCTTTAAAAAATGTATCAAAGCTGAGTTCTTTGTAAGTCTAAGTGTTAATGTTAAATTGTACACATATCATGGATTATATATGTTTGCATACACATCTGAAAAAAATAAAAAAGAACGGGAAGAGCACGTGAACAGTGCCTGCCCACTTTTTCAGCCGTCTTTGTTCCGGAATGATTTTTCCTAGTCATTTTTTCCATAGAAATTTAATAAAATCCACCATAAAGAGTACTAAACCAGCTCCGAGGTGAATCACAACGTAACAAACTTTGATTTAAAGCAAAAAATTAATAGAAAATCTGCAAAAAGACAAAGAAATAAGACTGTGTACTTAGCGACTTCAATGAGGGAATGAACTACAATCCAATAAAGCATTGCGAATGACGCAATTGAATTGAAAGCGATGGAAAAATATAAAACTATTGATTTAAAGTAGTTGATTATAAGTATAGAATCAATATGTTTATAGATTTTATTGCAAAATATTCATATACAAATATAGAAGAAGTTTGTTAGTTTGCGTCATTCACAGTGCATCACGGGAGTGGACGGTCGCTGCAGAGCTGTTTTGCCACAGTTTGTTTGCCGCGATTCTCTGATTGGTTCATCATTTCTCTTCAGGATCATAGATAGCATAGTTCTTCACCAGGAATTTATTTTTTCAAATTATTAATAACTACAGTCATGACCAACACAAAATATGTATTGTTTGAAAGTTTAGAAGCTCTACTTTCCAATGCATGCTGGCATTATGGCCAAAACTGAACAAGTGCTTTGAAATTTGCAGACAAATCAGAAGTGTTCCGTTTTGATAATTTATAAAAAAAAAAAAAAATCGCAGTATACATGTTATTGACATGACATTATTGATACATAACATGTATTGTAATCAGTAAAAACATCAAACTGATCAAATAGCCATGTGTCATATGTTGTTGGAAAGCTCTCAAAGAGTAGAATACAACCAGCCTATTTGTTTTACTCGCAGACAAAAATATAGCGAGTAATAGCTTAGTATATGTCTTTGACAATTATGTTGGTGTTGCTTATATGCAGAGTTTTCACTTATAACTTCACAAAATATAAACTGCACATAAAATATCACATATCATTATTTAGAGGAGTGTGTGGGCTTGTTTGATTATCTTTCAAACGAGCCCACACACAAGGTAATCAGATGCATAGCTCATTAGATAATCCACATGAAGCACAATGTTACATATGGCCACCAGGAGATGGCGCCAAATACATGACACAGACTCAATGATGACTCAAATGGCACAGAATGAAACTCATTCTGTGAAATCTCTAGGGCAGGCCCCGACCAAAGTTTTTCCTAGTCGACTAGTAGGCGTTAATTTAAGCCATTAGTCGACTAGTCTCACGTTTATGATATTAATTTAATTACTTAAATATATATATTTTTTGGGGGGCATCAGAAAATGGTTTGAGTTCCAGGGCTGAGAAAGAATGTTATAAGTAACATTGCTAACACTGTTCTACATTACAGAGAAATACTAAACCGTAATTATGAGCCTTTAAAATAAACATTTTGCGGCTCACTTCGTGCGTGCTCCTGTAACGACACCGGCAAAAGCGGTAATGATTCTGAATGTGTCGGAAAAACCAGCAAGGAGACTGTCTGAACATTTTGTTAATTTATAAAGAGAAATGCACATTCGGGTTGTGTTTTCAGCAGTTTCTTAGGCTGAGAGTCTCAGAATGTATCTGTAATAGGCTAGTAGCTCTACAAGCAATGGAGCGAAGCGGGAGACGGCTGTGACAGGGAGGAGGGCGTGGCTGGGTAATGCTGATGCAGGCCAGCGCTGAATCAACTGATCAGCAGGAGAGCGAGATAAAGGGGAGCCGGAGGCGCCAGTTCTTGAGAGAGAGAGAGAGAGAGAGAGAGAGACATGTGGCTGTTTTGCATGTGTGTCTGTGTTTGTTTATGTTTGTTAGTTTAAGTTTGACATTAAAACTTTATGTTTACTGTTCAGCCAGTTCCCCCTTCCTCCTTGCCCATCCTTAAACTGTTACAATGGCGAAATCCAACTCAAAATGTTTTTTATTAAAACAACTTAAACTCGCTTTTTATCAAACTTTAACAACACAATCTCTGGGTGTGCGTGTGTGCAGCTCTCTTTCCCCTCACTGGCGTCTGTCTCGCTCTTAAATCCGTCTCCAACTCTCACTGCAATGACAAACAGCTGTTAGAGACAATCATTGACAGGTGATGATCCTTACCATTTTCATCTCCAGATCTCACTCTCCATTCACAAGCCGGTGCTTGACCACGCCCCCACCACCACAGTATCATAATCTATATCATTAAAAAAAAAAAAATCTTTACAACCCCAATTCCAAAAAAGTTGGGACAGTATGAAAAATGCTAATAAAAACAAAAAGGAGTGATTTGTAAATCATATTCACCCTTTGCTATGTTGAAAGAACTACAACTACACATTATATGATGTTTTACCTTGTGAATTTCATTTTTTATGTACAGTAATTTAAAATCAGATGATTGCAACACACTCCAAAAGAGTTGAGACCGGCAATTTAAGACTAACAACAATTTGATGAGTTGAAATAACAAGGCGATGTGAAACAGGAGATGTTAAACAGGTGAGGCAATCATGTCATGGTATATAAGGAGCCTCTAAAAACAGCCTAGACCTTCAAGATCAAGGATCATTCAAGACTTGTCAATTTGCCAACAGATGCTTCAGCAAATAATCCAGCACTTTGAGAACAATGTTCCCCAAAGACAAATTGGAAGGATTTTGGGCATTTCACCCTCTACAGTGCACAATATAGTTAAAAGATTCAAGGAATCTGGTCAAATCTCGGTGCATAAAGGGCAAGACGAAAACCACTTCTGAATGTGTGTGATCTCTGATCCCTCAGACGTGAACATGGGCTTGGGATTACTTTAGTAAACCTTTGTTAGTCAACAATACTCGCCGCTGCATCCACAGATGCAAGTTAAGACTTTACTATGTAAAGGAGAAGCCATACATCAACACTGTCCAGAAGTGCTGCTGACTTCTCTGGGCTCGTTCTCATCTTAGATGGAAATTAGAACAGTGGAACCGTGTTTTTTGGTCCGATGAGTCCACATTTCAAGTTGTTTTTGAAAAACACAACCATCGTGTTCTCTGGACCAAAGAGAAAAACGACCATCCAAGCTGTTATCAGCATCAGGTCCAAAAGCCAGTGTCTGTATGGGCCAGGGGTGTGTCAGTGCCCATGGCATGGGTAACTCGCACATCTGTGAGGGCACCATTAATGCAGACAGATATGTACAATTTTGAAGCAGCATATACTGCCATCCAGCACCGTCTTTTCCAGGAACATCCTGGAATTTTCACCAGGACAACTTCAAACCACATACTGTCCGAATAAGCAGAGGGTGAGGGTGCTAGATTGGCCTACCTGCAGTCCTGACCATCTCCAATTGAGAATGTGTGGTGCATTATGAAGCGCACTATATGGCAACGAAGACCCCTTATAATGGATGAATGGGGGAAAATTCCACTTTTTAAACTTAACAAACTTGTTTACACCCAGAGATATATTATGTCAAATCAGAAAAATAAGATTTTTTTTTTTTTGGCTAAATATTTCTTGTGATTTTTCAGCTGTTTCTTAGGCTGAGAGTCTCAAAATGTATCATAATCTACATAATTAAAAAATAAAAATAAAAATCTTTACAATGACACCAAACACTTGACCCCCTTGTTTTTTTTTTTTTTTTTTTTTTGGTTATACAACTGAAACAGGAAATCTTTAAAAACACCTTCAGAGGTTAAAGGGATAAACATGAAGTTGAAATAACACATACTGATGACGTCAACAGAAGCATATACCATCAATTAACAAACCTTTAAAGGTTTAGAAGTTATGAAAAATTAATTTGCCTATGGAGAAAATGAATGGGATTTTTACTTCCAGAACCAGACTGTTGCGCTCAATTACAAATGTATTTGACCGCAAAATGCCACAATTGTCCAATCACAATTAAATATCCAGAGATTCGTGTTAATGCAGTTTGGGTGCAGATGATAGATAACAGTACAAATGTATGTTCTGTTCTTTTTATCCTCACGGTTTTCATCGCTTGAGTTTGAGCAAAAGCTTAAGAGTATTTTGCAATCGCCCTCAATTGTTTTCTAACTCTTAATATGGTGTAGTCCTTTTCACTTTAGATGTAGTTTGTAGTTTTGGGTTTCTTTGAGTGTAGATGAAACTCACATGTGCTCTTCATTATTCAACATCTGCTTTTACCCTCCAGATCATGTCGGAAAGTTACCAAAAATCACTCGCTCTTTGGTTTTAGCGAATACACACACTGGCGACAGTGTGGGCACATACACATACACATGCTCAGAGCTCATTAAATGTGACTGTCCACACTTTTTTTGTGGTTCTGTTGGCAGCTCTATATGATTCACTCTTGGGTCAACTGGATTTTGGACTGATTTGTTTGGAATAATAGTATCCTTATATATGCACACTCGTCCTCTACACATGATGTATACCAACCTGTTTGTTTAGGTCTTTTGATACCGTTAGATGTCCACAAATGTTATGAACAACTAGTAGAAATAATCAAAGTTGCTTGTACAATGATACCAAAGATTTACAGAGTATATCTATTTACAATCACATTTCTAAGTCATCCATTTTATCATGCGCCAGGTGAAAAAAGTAAGTCTGATTGATCAGTGAACAAAACAATGCATACACTTATGCTTAGGGTTTGTTTAAATTAGCATGAGCATTAGTAATAGCACATTTCTAATTAAAGTTGCTCTCAAACACTTTTTTTCCACTCAAACAATTGAAAATAATGTCTGTATTTCCTCCCAAAAAAAAAAATCATATTTTTGTTTTTAAAGATTTATGCATTTCAAAATTCCATCACATTGAATTGAGTAATATTTAATAAATAAATAAATATTTTAAGTTTTATTCATTTCATTTTTCTTAAACATTAAATTTGATAGAATCTTGTTTGTAAATCTTAAAAATAGACAAAATAAAAAACATTTTAGATGTCACAGAAAAGAAAACAGACATACATAAACTAATATATATATATATATATATATATATATATATATATATTTAAGATTTATGCATTTTAATTTAATAAAATTCCACCAAGTTGAATTGAGTAATCTTTAGTCAAATAAAATAAACGTACAAAATTAAATTAATAAAAACGTAAATTTTCATGGAATTTTATGAAATTAAAATGCGTAAATCTTAAAAATAGGCGTGTATAAATTCATATATTTTAAATGTGTTGTACATAAATAATATTATTTTAGAAATGTGTGTAACCCAAGTAATGTACATAAAAAGAAAGTACCTGAACTGAAAGTCAGTAACTGTAATCTAATTACAAGAATACGTTACACTATTTTTTTTATTTAAAAGTAATTAGAACAGTAACTAATTACTTTGTAATCAGATTACACCCAACACTGATTATGAGTACATACTCACTCTCATTCTGTGTAAAATACCAGAAGGAAAACATACATCAACTAATAATTTATTTTGTATATTTGATTAATTTAGTGGTCATTGCAGTAACACAGAAACAGAAAACCAACAGGTGAAAAGAGGGAGATAAACTCTCCCAGTAAGTTAGACGGATGGATATTCCTCATGTAGAACAACATAAATTTCACCAAACTGCATTTTTACTCACGTATTTACAGTACACATTCATACAAATGCATGTCAATACACACAAATCCATACACACATTCAGACTGATGGATGTGATTATACACACAAAGACATTTACATTCACACACAGATATGTAAATATAGAGTTATGCACCCCTGGCTAAATGAACTTATGCCGCATTTTTCTGCCAATTTAACTGCAGAATACCTGTTTATTTGCTGCATTACCTCAAATGTTATTTAACACATGCTCAGTTGTGATGGCAATGAAATGTTTTTGCCAAACAAACTGAATAAAAAAAAAAAAGCATGGTATTATGCCAGAGGTTCCCAAACTTTTGCACACAAATATAAACACAAATACATTCACACAAGCAGTCACAGACACAAAGAGACATTCATCTATTTGTTTGGAACTGAATTCAGTCTTTCCCCATTTTGTCTTTTATTTAATTAGACTATACTGGCTTTCCAAACTGTAACGTCAGTTTCTCTTGTAAACCAGCAACATTTCACACGTATCGCGGCAGTTCTGAGGGGAAATGTCCACTGAGGGGCGCTATAAGTGAGTTAAATGTTCTCCTAAACAGATGAGGTTTTTAAGGTTAATGCACTATCGAGTTTTAAATCAACAGAACAGACCTCCCTACCCTAAACCTTAAACCTAAACCTAAACCTAACCGATAGTTTTAGAAAAAGCAAATGTGAGATGAAAAATGCAACTAACATCATTTTGTGGTGCTTCTTTGACACTTCCGGCCCACGCGTTGACTTGCATGCTCTCCAGGTCTCGTACCCCGCTCCTTTACATCACAAGTGTAACGCTCTATCAGTTGAGCTACCGCACTATTTGATCACACTCGAACAATGTTGTACATGTACAGTAGTTGGTTATGTAATGCAAACGTTAAAATGAGTCATGCGCTATAGTAAAAGTGTTTAGATGTCATAAGATAGCATTGTGTGAGGAACAGGGTGAAAAGTACGTGTTTATAAAGTGATTATCTGCCGTTTTACTTGTCATTTGTGTGAAAGGGAATAAAAGTCATTGTTGTCGTAGCACGTTAATTTCACCAGGAAACCGCCACGATACGTACAACGAGCCACATTTTTTATATATAGCATGTGAAAGAGTATGCATTTTGTTGTCATGTTACCTCAATACTTTGCATGATTAATTCAGAGATCAGTGTCCAGTTATCATTTTGTAAATAAAGCGATTTTGCAAATTTTGTGTAGTAATGTATTAACTTTTGGAAGTCCAATTAAATAGTGAGAAAAGAAAAAGATGTTTAAAATCTAAAATCAATTCATGTCCGACCATACCCCTACTGTAGTCTAAGCATTTAACAATAATGAATCTCTGAAAATGTTTGATAGTTGTTTGGTGTAGGATATTAGTTGTATGTATCCAGAAATATTGACATATTAATCAAGATATTATTGGTGATGTACAGTGGCAAGAAAAAGTATGTGAACCCTTTGGAATTAGCTGTTTTTCTGCATTAATTGGTCATAAAATGTGATCTCATCTTCATCAAAGTTACAAGTATAGTCAAACACAATGTGCTTAAGCTAACAACACACAAACAATTACAATCTTTCATGATTTTATTGATCACATCCCATTAAACATTCACAGTGCTATGGAAAAAGTAAGTGAACCCCTAGGCTAAAGGTGTCAACAAGAGCTAATTAGAGTCAGGAGTTGGCAAAACTAGGCATCAAATTAATTAAATGAGACTGGAGGTGTGTGTTACAGCTACTCTGACTTATAAAAAGCACTCAAACATTTTGAGTTTGCTATTCACAAGAAGCATCTGCTGACGTGGACCATGCCTCGCAAAATAAGAGATCTCAGAAGACCTACGATCAAGAATTGTTGCTTTGCATAAAGCTGGAAAGGGTTACAAAGTTATCTCAAAGAGCTCAGATATTCATCTGTCCACTGTTAGACAAACTGTCTATAAATAGATAAGATTTAGTACTATGGGTACTCTCTCTAGAAGTGGCCATTCAACCAAAATGACTCAAAGGGCACACCGCATAATGATCAGTGAGGTAAAAAAGAAACCTCGAGTGACAGATAAAGACTTGAAAGGATCATTGGAACTGGTTAACTGGTTAAGAATCATTGGCACAGGCATGGTGTCCATGGCAGGAAATCACGAAGAAAGCCGCTGCTTTCCAACAAAAACATTGCTGCACACCTGAAGTTTGCCAAAAACAACCTTGACACTCCACAACACTACGGAAGAACTCACAGCACTACGTATGGCATAAAAAGGGCACCGCATACCAACATGAAAACATCATCCCAACACTGAAGTACGGTGGAGGGAGCATCATGATTTGGAGCTGCTTTGCAGCTTCGGGGCCTGGACCCCTTGCCATCTCGAGGGAAAAATTAATTCCCAAGTTTATCAAGATATCCTACAGGATAATGTCAGGGTGGCTGTGCACCAGCTGAAGCTCAGTAGAAGTTGGGTGATGCAGCAGGACAATGACCCTAAACATCGAAGTAAATCCACTATAGAATGATTTCAGAAAAAGAAAATCCACCTCTAGTCAGAGCCCAGACCTTAACCCAATAGAGATGATGTGGAATGACCTCAAGAGAGCCGTTCACACCAGACATCCTGAGAATACGGCTGAACTGAAGCAGTTCTGTATGGAAGAATGGTCCAGAAATCCTTCTGAACATTGTTGAAGATTAGATCACATTTAATGACCAATTAATGCAGAAAACTAGCTAATTCCAAAGGGTTCACATACTTGAAATAATAGAAAGAGTCACCGGGTCTCATTCTTATACAAACACACTTTCATTTTCCAATAAATGTATTCATTCTGAACTCTGTGAACATTCATTGCTGCATTTCAGCATTTCAGCAATGAGACTCGTATATATTTAATGTATGTAAATGGCATCAAGCCTTGAGCATGAATACAGACACATTCTAAGGTCGGTGTGCATTTTGATATGGTGTGTGTGAGACTATAGTGTATCAATGGATGCTTGTTAAAGTATTAACATTTTAATACTACTTCAATTAACTCTCCTGTTAGTTAGAAAAAGACAAACACTTGAGATGCTGCATTAGATTTTGTCTAAAATGTGGTAACATAGAAGAAAACGAGGAACCTTACCTTTTGGAACAGCCTTTGCGTCCTATGATGCTTTAAAATGTTGCAGCTCAATAGGTTTCTGGCCTTAAAATTGTTAATTGACGTTCACGCTATACTGTTTTAGATCAAAATTACCAGATCAATACTGTTTCATAGTTTCAACAGTCACACAGTATCAAAACAATATCCATACATACAAGACACATCCCATTACTACGGAAATGCTTTAAAGGATTAGCTCACCCCCTAAAATAAAAAATAAAAAATTCTGTCATCATTTACTAACCCTCATGTCGTCTCAAACCCGTATGACTAAGGCTGCATGATTAATGTTATGATTAATACAATTTACATTAAAATACATATTTAGGGTGGATCAACTGCATGCAATATTTTCAAAACATCCAAAACAAGAACGAGAACTGTTTCTCAATTACATAATAGCTGTTTTATCAGTAAATGAAGACAGCTTTACATTTGCCCTCTTAGAAGCATGAAACAAAATCTGTTATTTAAGTAGTCCGTACGAATTGTGTGTTATATTCCAATTCTTCTGAAGCCTAATGATAGCTTTGCATGAGAAAAAGACGTTATTCACTGAAAAGTCGTGGTCACCATTTACTTTCACTGTATGGAAAAGAGCAACTTGGACATTCTGCTACAGATCACTCCTTTTGTATTCGACGGAAGAAGAAATTCACACGAATGACATGAGCGTGAGTAAATGATGACAGTTTCTTTTTTTTTTTTTTCTTTCTTTTTTTTGGTTGCACTGTCCCTTTAAAAAGTTCTAAATGATGACGATGATGATGATTTTGAGGTTTTCAAAACCGTACCGAGCAGCATGTGGTGAGCACCAGTGTGACCTTTTGATGAATTTACTTAATGAAACTAGATGTGGACAGAATCGTTCCATTTGCTTAGTAATTTGAGGACGTCTTTCATATTTGATGAATTAAATTGTGGGTTTGAGAGGAAATCAGTCTTCAGGTCTGCAGTGTGTGTGTGTGATTCAGTGGTCTTTTTAACGGTCCCTTCATAAGGCTGACCAACAGGACGATACATCAAATAACACACAGGAAAGAGTTAGGCCTCCTGTACTAATGGCCGGATGCCGGAGTCTCCTCCGTACACAGGACAGTGGTCAATATAGAGTTCACTTACAATCCCATCATGTTTTACTGCACTTGCCTTTCTTCTCTTTGCGCTGAAACTTGCGCAGTCGTCGAGTCCAAATGTCCCTCCACTGAATGACCAGGCTGTTTTTGTCTGCCAGCAGTCCGGGGCGTTCAGGACTCGTGGCGGCCTCAGTAGTGCCCAGAATGAGGAATCGTTTGCCCATGTGTATTCGTGGACATTTACACGCCAGATCCTTCATATGGACCCACAGTACCTGATCGCCTCTCTTCAGCGGCTCGCCACGACTCTTGTAAACGGAAACCAGACCAACAGAAAATTTGGCCCAGTCGCCGATGGTCTCCATGTCCAACACGCTTACCTGGACAGCTACATATACACACAAACCTATATATTAGAGAGACATTGTACACCTGAAGAATTTAATACAGCATTGCAATCATAATAATTATTTTTTATTTTTTTTTAAAAAGGTGGGATTTTCCAGTGACTAAAAAAAGATAACTAGTATATTGATTGGTAGCTTGATTCAGGGAAAAATTTAAATGAATATAAAAAAAAAAAATAAATAAATAAATAAAAAATGATACAATATAAAAAATATTACCATAGTCCTTTTTGCAGTATTTCTTCATGTTTATCTTTAGATTTTCCTTCAGTGGTTTGCAGTAAGAATCACAATCTGACAAGACAGAAGATTAACATTTACATTTAGTCATTTAGCAGATGCTTTTATC